>NC_056731.1:354029557-354219557 GCF_019279795.1 Protopterus annectens
GGTCCCCCCGCCCCCCCTTTATTTTTTAAATAACCGGGGGGCCCCAGGTTTAAGTCTCCGCCCTTGTGGTTCTGAGGGATCTAGATTTTTGAGGTGAAGCATATTCATCAAATCTGGGTTTGACATGGCCTTATATGTCAGGCACAGGTCACCTCTGAGCAAGCAGTATGAGACTGAATAGAGCTGGAGTTCTTTCAGTCGGGCAGCATAAGGCATATTTTGAGACCCTTTATCCTTTTGGAGAGGAACTTTTGGGGCCTTTCAAGCTGCAGCAGGTGTCTGGTCAGATACATTCGAGCGGGCATTGTACTCAATCATAGGTCTAATAAGTGATGAGTACAGGGGATGACCTCCCTTGATCTAGATGTGAATCCCTTCATGATCAGGTGGGTGATATAGAAGGTTTTCCTAACTACTTTAGCAACATGAGTGTCAAATGAAAGGCTACTGTCAACCTGGGTCCCCAGATCTCTGATGACTTTTCTGTGCTCAGTGGATTGCCACCTATATGGTAGCTAGGGGTAACCTTGTTTTCCCAAGGGTATGACTATGCATTTTTGGCGTTTAACTTCAGGCCATGGCTCTGGCACCAGTTATCCGTTTCTGTGAGGCCCTTCTGGAGGATATCTGTGTCAGATGTGTTTTCGACTATGGCGCCAGTTTGCAGTCATCTGCAAACTTTGTCAGCCATAACCCTCCTGTGTTTGCTTGTACTTCAGAAAAGTAGATGCCGAACAAGAGTGGACCCAGGACTGAGCCCTGTGGGACACCACTTGTGACAGGCTTTGAGTCTGACATGGCTCCAGCAACTCTGACCCTGTGGGTTCTGTCACTTAGCCAGTTTGCAACCCATCTTGTGATGTATGGGTTTACATTCAAGCTGATGAGTTTTTCGATGATACCTGAGTAGGGTATTGTGTCAAGGCCTTTGCCAGGTCGAGGTAGGCTGTATGGACTGCCTTTCCTCATCAATGGCCTTGGTGACTGTCTCGAAAAAAGTCAACCAAGTTTAAGAGGCAGGATCTGCCTTTGACAAAGCCAAACTGAGTTGGATCCAAAGTCTGCAAGTTCCTATGTCTTTATTTATGAGTTCCATTATGATCCTCTCCATGGCTTTGCAGATAAGGCTTGTCAAGCTAATGGGCGGTAATTTCCAGGGTCTGTGGAGGCCCCGCCCTTATTAAGTGGGACCACAGTCACCGTGCCACTCCTTGGAGTGCATTATCCTGAGGTGAGGCTAAGATTAAACAGCTGTCCTAACTGTGGGTTTAATTCCTCATTGAGTTCATGAAGCACACAGCCGGGGACACCATCCGGTCCCATGGATGCTGTGTTTTTGCCTTAGTGAGGGCAGTTCTCACCTGGGCGTTGGAGATGTTTGGGGGCTACAATCCTCTGGAATAGATAACTCTCCTTTTGGGGGGAGGGGGGGAGAGAAGTTTGCACTGAACCTGTCAGCCAGTATGTTGGCAATGTGTGTAGGTTCAGTAATTTTCACATCATTTTGAACTAATTCTGAGCATATCTGGGAGTTTCCTCCTAGGTTTCTAACATAGCTAAAGAAGGCCTTATGATTCTCTTTAGAGTCCTTGGCGATTTTTCTCTCAAAATTTGCCTTGGATGATTTTATGAGAGCTCTTAGTTTTTTACTTATAATGATCAAAGGTGTCTTACCTTTCAAGGATTTTGCTCTATCTTGTAGTAGCTTCCTCCTTTTGTTGTAGAGCTTGTTTATGGCTGGGGTCCACCAGACTGGACGCTTGCCTTTGGTACAGAGAGTCTTAGTTTTGTTTGGGATTGCCTGATCCATGCAGTCCTGTAGGTGCTGGTAGAAGGCATTTGTAAGTGATTCAGTGGTTTGAGTAATGTTTACCACTGGCTCAGGGGCCTTAAAGGAGACCACACTAGTTTTTAGAAGTGTGAAATCGGCTTTTGAGAAGTTTTTCACTGTGGTCTTTTTTGTTTCAGGTTGGGGCGAGATGAGGATCTCCAGCGAGATTAGTTTATGATCTGATCTCACCAGTGAGGGGTATACTTCCGGTGTTGAACATTTTGATCCCATGTTCGTGATGATGAGATCAAGTATGTTTTCTCCTCTTGTGGGGATGGTGACTAGTTGTTCCATGGCATTTGAGTTTATGAACTCCAGGAATCTTTGGGTTAGAGTGTTCGGGCTTGAGTAATGTTCCCAGTCTATATTAGGGTAGTTGAAGTCACCTAGTATGATGGTGTTTGGAGATACATTTAACATCAGTAAAGAGTAACATTGCTCTAACCAGCCCCTCCATGCTTACGCTACCACAGTTTAGAATTGAGTTCTATTCGGGAAAATTAATAATTAACACAAATACAAGCATGGGCTCTTGTGTACTGAAGATTCCTGTTAACTGTACCTCTCAAGCCCCGCCATATTGCTACCTCAGGCCCGAACTCACAGGCCTAGCCATGTTGCTTCAGCAGGGCTTAGCTCACAGGCCTTGCCATGTGGTTTCCTGCAGGCCTCACTCACAGGCCTTGCCATGCGGCTCCATGCAGGCCTCAGTTAACAGGCCTTGCCCTGCGGCTTCTTGCCGGTCTCGGCTCACAGGCCCTATCATGCGACTTCCTGCAGGCCTCAGCTCACAGGCCCAGCCATGTGGCTTCCTGCAGGCCTCAGCTCACAGGCCCAGCCATGTGGCTTCCTGCAGGCCTCAGCTCACTAGGCCTCTCAGCTCTTGAGCCTAGCCATGTGGTTTCCTGCAGGCCTCAGTTCACAAGCCCATCCATGTGGCTGCCTGTAGGCCTCAACTCCCTGGACCAGCCATGCGGTCCCCGTAGGCCTTAGCTGCCTTGCACTTTGACTAACACAATAAAATCCGATTAAATAACCTATAAAAACATTATTGATACTCTACTGAGGCTTTATGTAATATGTTATTGGGCAATCTTAATTACTAGCCTGTTTGCCATCCGGTAAATAACTGCTTTCAAACCACTTAATTGCCTCCAAGTATAGTAAACACCTAGGATTCAAAACAGCAACTGTTCTTACCCTGGAGAATTCCTTTTAATCCTGCAATTAACTAACAACAAAGAAGACTTTACATTGTTCTAAAACCACCCACTGTTTTCAACTCTCATTAGAATTACACAACTTTAACTATTAGCATGTTTGAAGGGTATTGGAATTAAGATTAGAAATACTAACATTCCACTCTGTTGCTACAGCCAAACGTAATACTAAACTTGCCCCAGCATCTCTTTCCAAACAGCTTCAAAAACCCCCAGCAACTGATCCTACCACAGATAACTTCCCTTAAGGTTGTAAATAAAACAACAAACAAAAAAGAGGGCCTTACCTTGTACCATGATAAACCACTTAATTCAAACAATCCACTGATCAGTTGCTACAAGCTGTCCAGGTAGGAATCAAGAAGACTGTTTGGTTTGTTCCCAGCCTTTTCAATCCTTCCTCTAGCCAGCCCATCCCACCTTACCCTCCTACCTATCCTGGCCCTACCCCTCCCCCCACTGAAACCTGAGTCCGAGCTGACCTGCCTCAGACAAATGGCAGCTTGCTGCGATTTGGCTTGCAATCTGTTGATCTATGTTATTTGGACAATGGCTTCTGCTATTGGCATCCGTTGCTGTGAGTGTTGCCGGTTACCATACACATTGCTTGCTCAGAGGCAGATTTCACAATTCTGAACACTACTGTGGTCTCCTTTAAGGACCCTGAGCCAGTGGTCGACAGTACTGCAGCCACTGCATCGCTCACATATGCCGTCTACCGGTACCTACAGGACTGCATGGATCAGGCATTCCCTTACCCAACTGTGGTTCATTGTACCAATGCCAAGCATCCAGTGTGGTGTACCCCAGCCATACACAAGCTGTACAATGAGAGGAGGTGGCTACTACAAGGCGGAGCAGACACCTTGTGAGGTATGCCACCCTTGGTCATTATATATGTAGAGCTACACGCTGTCATGACATGGTCCAGGGCACGTTCCACAGATATACCTACATGGACCTGGCTGACAATCATACACCCTTCATTTGCTATGCTCGACACCTGGGAGGTCACTCCCACATATGCTCTGACTGGGTTCACGCTGATGTGGAGTTTACTCAGCATACACACATTGCCAACATACGGGCTGACAAGTTCGGTGAGGACATCTCCACACACCCCCCCCACATGAAGAGATGTCTGTACCAGCGGTTTGTGGTCCCCAAATGTTCTGTGACACACGGGTGAGACATGCTCTCTCCAGGGTAGTGAACATAGCATCCATGAGACCAGCTGGTGACCCGACTGTGTACTCCACTATCTCATTGAGGAATTAGACCCACAGTTAGGACAGCTGTTTCTTTGTAGCCTCACCTCAGGTAACGTACCCAGGTTGTGTCGCACGGCGACTGTAGTCCCACGTCACAGGGCCAATGCCTCCACTGACCCTGGTTATTACTGTCCCATTACCATGAGGAGACCTATCTGCAAAGACATGGGGAGGGATCATACTGCGGCTCGTAGATGAAGGCATAGGGGACCTGCATACTTTGCATCCAACACGGTTTGTCTTGTTCAGGGGTGGTTCATGCCTTTAAAGCATGGTTGACGTTTTCGGGACAGTCACCGAGACCATTGATGGGGGTCTTGCAGTCCATACAGCCTACCTCGACCTGGCAAAGGCCTTCAACACATTACCCCCCTCAGGTATCATTGATAAACCCATTGGCTGGGATGTGAACACGTACATCACAGGATGGGTTGTAAACTGGCTATGTGACACAGACCACGCGGTCATAGCTGCTGGCAGCATGTCAGACCTACTGCCTGTCGCAGGCGGTGTCCCATGGGGCCCTTCCCTGGGTCCACTCCTCTCATACATCTACATTTCCACAGTACAGGCACACACAGGGGTGTTATGGGCAACATTGTTTGTAGATGACTGCGAAACAGGTGCCATAGTGGGACGGACATCTGACACAGATATCCTTCAAAGGGGCCTCCCACATATGCATATCTGGTGTCAGGGACATGTCCCACAGCTAAATGCAAAGTAATGCAACATCATACCTGTCGAGGAGTAGTAGGTCACCCCTGTCCAGCATATGGGTGGCAGTCCACTGAGCGCAGGGGTGATTACCAGGGATCAGGGGACAGAGGTTGTCGGTCACCATTCGTTCAACACACATGTTGCTATTGTGGTTCGGTGGGACTTCTACATTGCCCACCTGTTTGTGCAGGGATTCACATCTACATCAGGGTAGGTAATTGTCTCCTTGTACTCATTACGTGTTACACCTATGATTGACTACATTGCCCCATTCGGAGGGCATCTGACCCAACACCTACAGCAGCTGGGAAGGCCTCATAGGTTAATTGTCATACAGATGCAGGGTGTCATGGATTTGTGTAATGCTGCCCCACTTGTAGGACCCCTGCCCCATTTGGTCACATACCTGTTGTTCAGAGTTGACCTGTGCCTGACATACGAGGCCATGTCAACCCATATGTCATGTCTATGCTTCACCTACTGTATCTGCATCCCTCAGAACCACAGGGGCAGGTGACATGAACCTTGTCACGGTCGTTAATGGGATGTGTTGGAGTGACACATACGTCACCCGGACACTCACAATGCTGTGGATCTACATCACAGTACATGTGAGACAGACATCCTTGCTAGCCTTGTTCAGAGGTATGTTATCCACTGGATGGGGGATTGCAGATATAGGCCAGGGATTACATCATTATCACTGCTTGACAGAGGTACAGCAATATCATAAGTATTTTATCTCCAGCCCAGAATGTTGGCAAAGGAATCCTAACTATGGTGTAGGGTTATGGCTGAACTTGGGTCGATGGCCTACCCTGTACCTATGGACCTATGAACCTATATTCATAGTTTGTCCCATTTACACTTGTCTATCCCCTATCCTCTTTCTCATGTGTATATTTCTGTGGCACGTGATTGTCCTCTGTATTACTTGCAGGTATGCTGTCTACAGTGCACATACGTCACAGTTGATTACAGTGTATCTGTGTCCCTAACACTGTGATACTGAGGACTAACACACATCCTTCACAACATTACATGCATATGTCCATTCTATTCTTCTTTGGCCTATGGGGGGTGTTAAGGCAACAATTACACATGTCCCTGTTTGTGCATGCTTCATGGTGGTGTTTGACCAGCCTCCGTTGCAGTCGTGGGTTGGACGGTAGTGTTTCTGTGTATTTGGCATGTGTTTTTATTGCCGGTACATCTGTGGGAGGTGTGGTTGGCACATGTTCCTCTTTGCAGGGAGCCCCATCCTGGGGTTTTGTGTCATGCATCTGCACTTGGCACGTGCCATATGTCCTGTGCTATTCCCACAGTCGTGTATGCCTTCATGCACTACTACTGCGTGTTACTGGCTGTTTGTATGTGGTACACATGGTGAATGTGGTGGTTGGCTTGACCTATTCCCATGCTAGAACATACACATCTGTCAATTACGTTGTTTAAATCAAACTGTAACACTCATTCGTCTTTTCAAAATGACAGTCAATAACACAGGAAGCTCAGATTCACAACGTTTTAATAGTGTGCACCAGGAGGCAAATAACTATGCAGTACAAGTCTAGAGTTTTGTCTGACTCTATACAAGAAACAGCTGTATGAGTATTGTGTTTACAATCATCTTTTGCCCACCTTAATGATGTGGGCAGTCACAGGGCATTTACATCACTATAGTCCACAATATTGTATTCCTACAACAGTGCTAAGGTAATGCTTATTAAATGTTTTCCCATGAGAATAGCACAGCCTTGCGAGCCACATAGTCAATTAGAATGTCCTTCTGTAAATTCTGCTCTGTCAAGGTTCCAAGCCTGTTCAGATACGATCATCAGTTCATTTCCTACTAGGTTCCTTTGTCTCTCTGGTGAGCAGCTGTACTCTGTCTTAGATAGAGCTCACATGGCCATCCTCCTCAGTGGAAGGATGAAAGATATACCTGTACATACATTTATTATTCTCTAACCCAGCAGATGACTAATGCTGAATGACATACGCCTGCTGCACTGGTTACTGCCACAGTCAGGGTTCGATCACACTGCAGCTACACTACAGGCAATTACATGCATGATAAGTTCTACTGCCATATTGTAAAATAGATTAATATGCATTATACACTATTTGCTTCTAAACTAGCACATCATATATATGTTTAAATATATATTTTTCTAACATTCTCCCTCCTTTGATTGCTTCTATTCTATCAAGAAACATATACAACATTATTTCATTCCCTAGCCTCTTCCTCTCTGGAACGTTTAACTAGGCAAGTCATTTGTTGTACATTTCAGAAAGGATTTCATTTGGTATTAACAAATACCACTACAGGTCTTGATACATAGTCTCGGTTACAGATACGTCGACAGAGTCCCTGACTAATACTTTCATGCAAAGTATCCCGCAACAGACACATGCTCCCAATATGAGCAGAACAACACAAATGGCAATCAAGATATTCAGTATGAGTGAACCCCATCCACCAAATGGTTTCTGGAAATAGTTCGTCAGTGGGTTTGGGCCTGGTTCCGCCATGTCTGATACCTGCTGTATTACCTCTAGGTGTGCGTTGATATCCTGCTTATTCTGTGGTACTTAGACACAGTGGTCTTCTTTGATAAGCGCCAAGACGCCACTTCTCACCGCCAGGGTGCAGTCGTGAGCCATTAGATTTTGTGACACAACAGTTCTCATTGCATTCAGTCCATCAGTCACAGGTTCAAGAGCGAAAAGTCGCATTGCTCATTCCTCCGACAGGTTTTGACAACTTCCTCTGTTCCCTGATTGATTTCACTACTCCACAAGCTGGGATTGTTCCAGCCCAGGATATAACACTGTCACTCAAGTCCATATGAGTAAATATTCCTTTATCTCTTGCAGAAGAATGATTTTTCAGAACAGCTTCCATTTCACCCACTGGATTAGTAGGTTTCTCGACTGTGTTCCCAGTTCTTCGAGCTATATGTCTTACAGTTCGTTTCATACCCAGAGGCAATTGTGCAGTATGTCATATGACTGGAGCCAGATAACCCAAAAAACAACTGCCGGACCAATTTTCAGGTAACCATTGATATGCTTTTTTCCCACAAACAAAATAACAATATTCTACTTTACTACTGATGCGGGTTAACTCTGCATGTAACATTTTCCTGTCTATAACAGAGGACTGTTTATACAATTCCGGATGTTTCTGCACATCTTTCCACATTGTTCTCATGAAGCTTAAATACAAATCATGAATGGTGCTACAACTAGTACTGTGATTTTTGGCTGTTATATGACATTTGTAAGACACAGTTATGTTACAATTACTCCCACCAACTTGGACTGTATCATGTTTATGAAAACAAACAATTCCTTTTTGTGAAACAGGTAAGTACAGTGCCACTTTGTCCTGTGATCTCACAGAACCTGTATCAAAGTGTAAATATTCACAAGTCGTAATCTATCCCCAAGGGGACAACATACATCGGAAGTCCTCCATATGATGTAGGTATGGCAGTACAAACACAGCAATTTGAAATGTTCATAGTCTGTACATGCACACGCGTCATGCCTAGGTATGTGTTGAAGTTTGGATGCCACTCTGTGGCCAGTTCATCACGTATCACTATTTGTATCTGTGTAGTTATATGCAGGTAAGGTCCCAGAAAATGTAAAGTCACCACAAACATGGTTAATAGGTGTATGATCAGTAGGACAGTAAACCAAATGTCTTCGGGGTTGCTTTGTATTGTTATACATTCTGGCCCAGGTGATTCTGTCTCTATGGTATATCGGCTACAACATGTAAATCACACTTGATATCCTTTACCGGTTTGAAAAAGGTGAGGTGAACCCAGGACGACCTTTCCGCAAACTTTATTGCATTAGGCGTTGCCAACAGTACCTGGTACGGACCTTCCCACGTTGGACTCGGCAAGTTACTTTTTTGGATAACAGTGAAACACACCCAGGATACTGGAGTCAGCTATGCATCCGGCTTCACTTGCTCTTTATCTGTAAAAGAGTTTAACTGCAAAACAGTGTTAGTGGTTAACAATCCTCTCATGTAACTTGCTAATGAGCCATCGACCTCCAGCTCTGCAGGCATGACAGCTTTCCACTGTGGCACATAATATGCCATTCCAAATACTACTTCGAAGGGGGTCAAACACTTTACATTTGGAACTGTTGTCATGCTCAGCAATGCTAGAGGTAGACAGCAAATCCAACTCATCTGGGTGTCACCCGTCAAACTCCTCAACTTATTTCTCGGGATCCCATTGTACCTCGCCACCAGTCATGCTGACTGTGGGTTGTACATGCAATGATTATTCATGGAAATCCCAATTAATCCCCCAGGTTGCTGGATTGTCTGGTTCACAAAATGTGTTCTATTGTCACTGTAGCTTCTTTACAGTATGCCAGATCTAGGGATACTTTATTTTACTGGGACCTTTGCCACTGTTACTGCATCCGGATTCCTGGTTGGGTATGCTTCTACCCATTTTGATAATATATCTATAATCACTAAACAGTATTTCTTCCCTTCACATTTATTCAGCTGTATAAACTCCATACAAATAGTACGGAACGGTTATGGTGGTGTAGGGAAACCCACTCCCTTCAGTTTAAATGCTCCCTGTGCATGATGTTTACTGCAAATATGACACGCTGCTCATGATGTTTGTATGTGGTTCCTAATTCCGTATGTTAGGAATATTCTGTTAACCAACTGTACCATCCCCCCTGTTGAGACATGGCTCTACCCATGGCTCAACAAAGCCGCATATCTGAATACATTAGACGTTAATATTGGCTTTCTCACTGTGGATATGTACAGTCCGTCTTCAAGGATTGCTCCTCGTCATACCCATGTCTGCTTTTCTGCTTTCGTAGTTGATGTTTGCATTGTTTCTAACATTTCTACATCTAGAATGTCTGAGGATTGTCATTCCTCATTCAAAAAGACACTTTCCGACTGTGAGGCTGCTTGTTTTGCAGCTGCATCAGCTCGTGCCTTACCTTTCCTAATGTTATCCTGTTGCTTTGTATGAGCTGCACATTTACAATTAGCTACTTTAGTGGGTAACTGAATGGAATCTAATGCATTCAAGATCTATTGCGCATGATTAATCGGTTTACCAGTGGATGTTATCATACCCCTATTCTTCCACTGCTGCACATAAACATGCACTGTAGAGACAACATACTGACTATCGGTATGAATGTACACACATCTGTTTTTCGCTAGAGTGCAAGCACGTGTTAAAGCTATCAATTCTGCTGCTTGAGCAGACACGTTATGCTGCAGGGTTTGGGCTTCTACAATCTCATTATCAATAACTACTGCATAACCTACTTGATTCTTTCCTGTAGGACTCTTTCTACATGATCTGTACACATAAACTGTCACCTCTGCATCATCTAAGGGTATATCAGTGATATCCTGTCTGTGTAGAGTTATTTGCTCCATTTCCTGTAGGCAACTGTGTGGTGTGCCATACACAGGTGTCGGACGTGACGTTGATAGGTTTAATGTTGTACAACGTTCAATCACCATATGAGGTTGACTCAGGGTATGGTCAAACAAGAAAGATGTCTAGCACGGGTCAGGAATGCTATTTTCTCTTGCAGCAAAATGATCGCAACTTCGTGAGACACTCTCACAGTGAGAGGGTGGAATAATAACATTGATGCCGAGGCCTGTACTGCCATGGGTGCTGCAACAACTGCCTGTACACAATGTGGCACTGACCATGCCACTGTGTCCAACTGCGATGAGTAGTAAGCTATGGGGCGTTGCTTACTTCCATGCTGTTGCATCAGGACTGACGTCATATATCCCTGCTTACAATCTACAGTCTGAAAACATCTGTTATGATTATTCGGGAGACCTAAAACAGATGTTGAAGCTATCAATCGTTTTAGTCTGCAGAAAGCTGTTTCTGCTACTGGACTCCAGTGTAGTATATCTTGTGCTGCCATAGGTGTATTAAAGATTAAAGCAGACAATAGATCAGATTCCAAAGCATTGTTTGGTAACCAGCTTGGACAAAAGTTAGTCGGCCCAAGAAGGACATCATTCCCTTCTTGGTAGTCTTGGGTGCTTGTGAAATTGCTGCCTTCCTATCGTCATATAATGTTCTACCCTCCTTGGATACCACATATCCCAGGTACTTGACCTGTATTCTCCATAGTTGCAATTTATGCTTGCTTAATTTATGTCCCTGTTCTGCTGAATATTTCAATAATGCGAATGTATCTTCCCTACATTGCTGCTGGGTAGGGGCCACAAGCAGAATATCATCCACATAAAGTAGAACTTGACTGGCCCCGGGTGGAGTAAACACCGGAATGTTGCTAGCCATCTCCTGTGCGAATATCGTTGGACTTTCACAGTATCCCTGCGATAGCCGGGTATGGCTGTATCTGTTACCCTGAATGTAAATGCAAAACAATAGTGACTATCTGGATGTATAGGTATTGAAAAGGAAGCATAGCTTATATGTACCACGGTAAGATACTTCTGTGGTGGGTTCAGAGCATTCAATATAGTGTGTGGGTCTGTCACCATCGGTACCCTAGGTATTATTACATGATTTACAGCTTGTAAATCCTGTACCATCCGCCATTCCCCCTTTGCTTTTCTATCAGAAGATACAGGGGTATTGCATGGTGAATAGTGATTACTTTGTAGATGGGGAATTTCCTCTGTGACTTTCCAGATATCTTCTGGTGTCCACGGTCTATACACTAAGGGAGTTGGGTCCTGGCCTTCCTCTCCTGCATGAGGGTTCGGTACTTCAATTAATTGACAGATATCCTCACTCTGTTCTAGTGACTCTCTTCTTACTTGGGTGTCCCTAGGTATTTTATGAGTTCGGGATGTGGTTTCAATAGCTTCTCTTACATTTGGTTGTTGTGATACCTCTGTTGCCACAGGATAACGTGGGGGGGACTAGCCTGTCCTCCCGCTTCATATCCTGGATGTGGTATCGGAAGTGGTAGCGGGGGGGGGGGCTGTCGCTACTACTGTATTATTATCTTCTTTGTCTACGTATGATGCTTTCGCATTTTTAGTGTTCTGTTCCCTTCGGTTCACTACCTCAAACCACCTATGTGCTTGAGGGATACCCAATTGTCGCTGTTTTTTAGCCTGCACATCTTAGGGTTGCCACCTTTTCAAATGCACAAAGTGGGACATTAGTGTTAGGAACGTGGGATTTTGCAGGGCAAAACATACCCACGGCCAGCACAAAGGACAGCAAATCGCTTTTTGCCAGAATAGCAACCTATTCTTGTAGCATTTGAGTTGCTTATTCTGTTTATTATGATATTTTGGTGTTTCAGATACAAAATAACTGTTTTATGCTACCATTAAAGGAGATATAGGAAATATTTTTGTCCTAAGATATCAGGACATTTGCCATTTGTTCAGTTTGTTTGCAGGACACAACTGGCCAAGGAGGGGGTGTCCCTCGCAAAGTGGGACAGGTGGTTACCCTAGACGATCTGCGTCACATTTTAAGTGATTCCAATGTTTCACTAACGATATTTTGTCTAATATTCCATCTATGTCATATTTATTACCCCATTTTGCAGAATATCTCACATTATGTGCTCTCTGCAATTGCATATACTTCACATCACCCGTCAAACGCGGATCTCACGATCTCTTAGTGCACTAATCTCCCATGTCTTCTACACGACTGTTACGTAACCCTTCTCTCGTACCACGTGATATCTCCTTCCCTGTATCCACTGTAGTGTCTACAATGACTATTTACTCTACTCTGTGTTCCCCTGATCTATGTCCAAATTTAAAACTACTTGGATTGGTCTTCGACCTGATATCACAACTGTTAACAGAAACACAATGTAGCCTGGTCCATGATCTACAATAGAGACAAAGAGGCAAACTCTCCTTACCTGAGCCTCCTGTTTATGACTGCACGTTTTCTTCTTGGGATCCAGTTTTCCGCTTTTCAGCCACAGATCAGACAGTGGACAGCCTCTTTCCACACAACAATTCAGTCGGAGGTCTTTTCACTCAAGAAGAACCATTTAGGCAAATTCTCCTGCGCAGATGTCTAACCACCCATGCACTCTGACCTGTAGCTTACCAAGGAATTCGCTAAGAAGGGCCACAATGTCAAATAAGTTGTTAAAACCAGACTGTAGAAATCAGTAGGCTTTTCTAAGTGACAGTCAATAACACAGGAAGCTCGGGTTTACAAAGTTTTAGTAGTGGACACAGGCAGGCAAAGAACTATACAGTCCAAGTATGAGAGTTTTGTCTGAATCTATACAGTAAGCAATTTCTTTATATAGTGTTTACAATCATCATTTGCCCACCTTACTGACGTGGTCAGTCACAGGGCATTTCCATCACTATGGTCCGCAATATTCTATTCATACGAGGGTGCTGAGGTCATGCTTTTAAAATGTTTTCCCATGAGAATAACACAGCCTTGCAAGGCACCTGGTCAATTACAGTGTCCTTCTGTAAATGTTGCTGTTTCAAGGACCCTGGACTGTTCCGATACAATACTCAGTTCATTTCTTAATACGTTCCTTTGTCTCTCTGGTAAGGAGTTGTACTCTATCTTCGATAGAGCTCACAAGGCCATCCTCCTCAGTGGAAGGGAGGATGTTATACATGTACATACATTTATTTTTCTGTAACCCAGCAGATAATTAATGCTGAGAGACATAAGCCTGCTGAACTGGTTACTGCCAGGGTCAGAGTTCGATCAAACTGCAGCTAAGCTTCACCAATTACATGCATGATCATTTCTACTGCCATATTGTACAGTACAACTCAATGCATTCTATAGTATTTTGCTTCTAAACTGGCACTTCATATGTGTTTCTATATATATTTTTCTAACAACATCCATCCGTCCATATGCATGTTGTTCCATCCTTTACCTTCACCGTGGGTGTTTGGCCGTCCAGCAACGCTACTCTCCACATGTGATGTCCCACCTTCCCCTTCTGTGCCTGTGGCACCCTGTTAGGACGTCCTGTTTGGTAGGCACATGTTCCGCTATATGTGTTTGACCTGTCTGCATAGCTAATCATCGGTGCGGTGGTTCAACATCCCGACTTGTCCACATGTGTACAGTTATGTGCACCGTGGCGTGTGCAAACCTATAGGGTTTGGACGGGTACATACCACATGCGGGATGTACACATTCTGCAGACACATTCACATGCATCCATTTCCATATCTGTACCTGAGGTGGTTTGGTGACATGTGGGGTACATATTTGCCCGCTTGGCACTGCCTAAAACAATACTTCTTACCACATTTCAGGTATGCCCATTGTGTGTAGGTGTGTAGCTGCACAAGACTGCTAGCTGGTTTGGGTGCACAGGCGTACATGGGTGGGACTTACATGCTACAATGGGGCTATTGTGTATTACATATGCATGCATGGGTTCTGCTTCTGGATATTACGCTTAGACATACTCCGTCCTGTGTATGCGACAAACACGTTGCTGGGTGTGGGACATGTTGCTATGCACATGTTTGCCTGTGTTTAGGGTATCTTGGTTCCTTCCTGTTGTTATGTCAACACGGCTACCCGGCTGTGTACTCTCACTACTGCTTGTGACCATTATGGTTGCCACCTTTTCCAATGCCCATAGTGGGACATCTTTTGTGGAAACATCGGATTTTGCGGGACAACACATACCCACAGCAAGTAGAGATGACAGAACTTCACATTTTTGCCATAATATACACTTATTCTCGTAGCATTTGGGTTCCTTATTCGGTTTCTTATGCCATGTATGTGTTTCATATACAAAATATATGTTTTATGCTACTATTACAGGTATATTGAGGGAATATTTTTGCCCGGAAATCTCAGGTCATTTGCCATTTTTCGATATTTTGCGGGACACAGCTGTCCAATGAGGGACTGTCCATAGCAAAGTGGGACAGCTGGTAACCCTGGTGACCATGCCCATTTCGCTACTGGGGTTGCCACCTTTTCCAATAGCCAAGGTGGGACATTTTCGGGACTCACATCAGATTTTACAGCCCGACACATACCCACGGTCACTACATAGCATAGAACTTCACTTGTTTGCCTTAATAAAAGATTATTGTTGTTGCGGTTTGGTTGCTTATTCTGTTTCTTGTAACATTTAGGTATTTTAGTTACGGAAATAACCATTTCATGCAACCATTACATTAAATACGGGATATAATTATGTCCTACAATCTTGGCACATTTGCCGTTTTTAATATTTTTTATCGGGACACAACTGCCCATAGAGGGACTGCCCCTCGCAAAGTGGGACAAGTGGTAACCTTAGTCGCTACTCCTATGTCGGTGCGGCGCGCTGACATGCTGCGGTACACCTTCTCTGGGTATGCCCACTGACGGTGCATTGCGGAACGAACACGGTGTTACGAGTATCCTTTGTTCCTTGGACTGGTACACTTAGGGCTTCATGGGTTGTGTTTGTTTCTCCGTTTTGTTGGGACGTGTACTATGTTGCATACTCTACGTGCGTTTCATTCTGCACGGGCCCTGGCTGCTGCCATTACTATTATGGGCGGACCGTGGCAGTCAGCACTTTAGGTTGCTCATCGCCTGCCGGCTTAGCCACGCCTCCGGAGGCATCCTACTTGGGCTCGCTCACGTACACTACGCACGTGTCTGTGGTTGCGGCGCACTCTCATTACTATGCATATGGCGCTACTACGCCGACTATTCACTGCACCGCCGGCTCAGGCCTTACACCGGCCTTGCGCCGAGCTTCATGAATCCCGGGGTGTGTTTTATGTGGAAGTAACTTTTCAAACCTATGTCTATCTTGTCACAGGAGTCTAGTATGTAAGCCATACCATAAGATATATCCAATTCTGATAAACAATCTGTTTGATTCTAGCTTTGTTAGTTCTTCACATATACAACAGTTAAATGTACCTTTTTCAGTCCCCTAAATCTCATACAGTTCAAATGTATGCAATTATTGTCAGTAGTGTAATACACTACATAAAAATGTTATTTATAATAAATATTGCAGATGCACAAAAAAGAAAAAAGTTCTAACATAGTAGAGTGTGCTATTAATATTAACCTTTTAAACAAAAGGTTTTCACAGCATTTCAAAATTTCCCTAGAGACAGTAGTAAGGGACAATAATGCCATTTAGAGTAACACACTCAGCATAGAATTCAGACTTTGCATAATGACATTTCTGGTTTAATGTAACAATCACTTAGAGCCCAACAACATTTACTAAGAGTACAAACTACAGAGGTTAATCTGACAAGACAGTTACAAAAAGCCCAACAAGGTTTACAAGGGGTACAAAATAAACCAAATGACACTGGGCAGGGTTCAGCAAAAATGACAGTTATTTCTCCTGCTGATATATATCAATAGACTTGTGGCAAGACAAAAAATGAATTTTGTTTCAATATGTTGGCATTTAAACAAATGTTTGACATACACTGTGTGGTCTATTTGAAATGATGCTTTATTTAAATGGGTTTTTTTGCATTTACACATGCCAGTTTCAGTCAGAAGGGAATTCGTCGACAGTGTTGACAAACCCCTAAAACATGCTCCCGTACTACGGGAGTTATAGGCATTGATTCCCAAAATGATTTACAGGGAAAGGTTAGTATTGTCAAAATCAAAGCACATAAAAAAAATGTAATAAAGAAGAGGCTACAGTAAATGCTTTGGCAAATATCAAAGCAAAGCAAGCAGCTGAAACTGGTGAGTGTTTAGACTCACATAACTGTTTTAAACACACAGCCAAGGTAATGCCAGTTTCTACCATGTAAAAAATTAAAAAAATATCTGAAAATGATCAGATAGTCTAAACAGCATGACAGAAAAAACAAAATAATGTTTTGGTCAGGCAAGATGTTATGTTAAAGCAACTCCATCAGACAGTTAATGACATTCTGCAAAATGCAGATGCAGCTTTAAAATCAGATTCTGCCAGACAGATAGATACAGACTCAAAGATTACATATCTCAAACTCCACCTAGAACAAGAAAAAAGTCAGAGTGCTAGAAATTTAAAACAAGTACGCAGTATTGCAGATGCACATAGCAAATGTACAAAAACAGTCAGCTTGTAGACTACGTGGAGAAAGGAAGGGGACGTAATACATGGTGTGATGAAACAACAAACACAGGGAAAACACGAGCAGCTTCTGCTCCACCAGGATTACAGACAGATACACAACACAGTTCAAAAAAACAGGTCATATGTTGTAGGCCACATTAAACAGGATTGTCCATATTACAAAAAAATGGAAGGAAAGTCAAATACAAAAGGGTACCTATGCAGATAACAGTGCTTCTTCAAAACTCAAAAATAAGAAAAAAATCAGGATAATACATTAAGGGAGAATCAGTCACAGAAACAAACACAGAGGAATACAGAAAAATAAAGTATACCCTACGGAATACACAGAAAACCCACCATATAATCTCACACACGGTGGAAGTCAGAAATTAAAACGTGAAATTAAAAGTACAAAGTACACATTAGACAGGGAAGACACTAACAGTCAACAGGGAACAGAACATGCAGTCTGTGTAATCAGAGACATACCCAGGAAAACATATCAAATTAAATATGATTCTGATTAGGAGTGTACCCCCCACTTAAGTAACTTTTCATGCAAATTTTAAACGTGAAAAAGACGGACACCCATTAGTGCTTGTATGGGTAGAGGAGACACTATGGCAAGGTGTCCTGCTTGATACATGGGCAGCAGTCTCAGTCACTAACAGTTACCTGTAAATCGGTTAAAAAAATCTTACATTCAAGGCTTTGATAGCAGCACTTGCATGGCCATAAGCAATAAGCCAGTTAAAATATGTTTCACAGAAAATGGATCTTCAATACAGGGTACATTTCTTATGAATTCCAGTCATGGAACAACAATCCTTGGGGTTCATATTCTCGGCAAATTGGAAATAGTAATTGATTTCAATAACAAGGTTTTATGGTCAGCCACAACCAAAGACAGTTGGGATACAGCTCTGCAATTTCCTTGCTTTGTAATTGACATAAGTAACTATAAAAATGATAAACCAAGAAAACAGGAATCATGGAAAGGAGTGTGCAGGTTACAATAAGTTCCACACAAAAATTTATTAAACACTCTTCACAAAAAAATGAAACAAATTCCATCTCATCTCATTGATTGATTAATGGGTTTTAATTAGGATAGGTTAATTGATGGTTTTAAATCTGTATATATATGAGTTGGCTTAATACACTGGTCATCTGATGAAGTCTGGTCCTAATACAGACGAAAACGCTTAATGTGTAATAGCGTTAATGGTGGAATTTGTTTCATTTTTTTGTGAAGAGTGTTTAATAAATGTTTGTGTGGAACTTATTGTAACCTGCATTCTCCTTTCCGTGATTCCTGTTTTCTTGGTTTTGAGGAATCCACTTTTTTCGTTTACTTGGTTTTGGAGAGTGGCATGGAGCATGGAGAAGCAGGCAGTTCCTAGTCCGTTTGGACAGGAAGAACTAGGCCAGTCTCGTAAGTTGATTGGCCAACTCACGGAACTTATTAATTTGCTTACGTCCATCAGTCAGTCGCTTGTGGAAATGTATGGTAACTTGCATAAGAAACACTCCTCGGGAACCGAAGGGTTATCTAACATACAACTGGATATTTTGGATCGACCTGTGGAGCTTATTGGTGGTAGAGGAGACGCCGGCGTCCACAAGGAACCCCAAAACAGAACTTTTAATCCCGCCAACACATCGACTCTACTTAGAAACTCTGTACCCACGTTTCATAGAAATAAACGTGGTAACTCGGAAATGGGACACATTTCACCAGAGATTTTGGCTGAGGCTCAAGGTACTGTTCTTTTACATAAGGAGACCAAAGAATGGCTCTGATACAAGTATAATTTTAATATTGGTAAAAATAATTGCAATTCTAAAGGAAACAACAACTCCTATCGTACTAACTTAGATCGTCTAGCCAAACTTATGGCTAAATTTAGGACCCTAGATATAGAAAATGCTTACTTAAAAGAATGTATATCTAGGGAAATTGTTCCCAGGGGTTTGCGAGTTTACAAATTTCCAAATAATGTTACTATGGTACAGTGTTTTATAAGGAGTTGATTGAGGTTTTTAATAAATGTGGCCTAGATGTATTAAGGCTTATTATTCGAGAAAATGAAAGGATACAAGAAGATGTGCAAAAGGAAATTGATGCTCTAGACCAGTGTATTAAAAATGACCTCTTGTACACTGTAGAAGATGAAAAAGAAAGATATTTTAATATTAGGAAGGATATAGATAAGACTAGTGAGAACTTAATACAAAGAAAAATTAAGAAATTAGATAGGGATATAAATGAATATAGTAGTAATTGTAGTTACCCCAGCCCCCCACACAAACGTTATATACGTGATATGCAGCTGAATCAAGAAAATAAAGAGACAGAAAATTGGCATAATGATGGACCAGGGCTTATAGAAGGGGATGTTGATTATGAACAGGCATTTCCACCTTTAAGGAGGTCTGAAAGACTTATGAATAAGCAAGGCCCTGCACCATCAAATTTTCAATGAGGGGGAGAGAAGGGGGAGGGGGAGATTTTAACCAATACCCACTTTACCGACAACATACAACAGGAAATAACTATTATTGGAAATAGATGTATTTTTGATAATTTCACTATTTACAATTTTAGTAATTTAGATTTAGAAAAGGAACATTTTAGGCCTCTATCTAAGGGTTTAAAATTCATCCCTTATATTAAGGGTGACATAGCCAAAACCTTAATGGATATAAAAACTTTTTAAGAAAAGTTAATTTAAGAATCATGCTCCCTAATGAAACAATGGATCATAATAAAGGACTTAAATGTAAAACTACCTATAATCCACCTTTACACCCCCAACTAAGTAATTTGGAGAAAATAATGGAAAAAGAAATTAGGAAAGAAGAAGCAAATACTAGATATCATGCTAACCTGAACAAAAAGGAAAGACAGTTGTTATATGAAATGAAAAATGACCCTAATATAAGAATAATGAAACCAGATAAAGGAGGAGGTATTGTTATAATGGATAAAATTGAATATGATAGTAAAATATATGCTATATTATGGGATGACACAAAATACAGCTATGTTTCTAAAAATGAAATTAACATAGCATACAATAAGATAGACTTGAGTCTAACGGACATGTTAAATGAAGGTCTTATTGATTATAGTACATTTTCATTTCTTCAAGTGGACAAACCAAAGGTACCCACCATCTTTGGGATACCAAAGACACACAAAAATGAGGAAGACCTCCCCCGCTAAGACCGATAGTATCAGCAGAAGGATCCAAAAGCCACCCGTTAGCAAAATATGTGGATTCTAAAATTAAGAAAATATGGGTGGAAAATAAGTTTATATTAAAGGATTCATGGAATCTTCTCAAAGAAATTTCTGGTGGGCTATATCATAAAGACCTTTTATTTATAACAATAGATATAGTAGATGTATTCTCCTCTATACCTTATAGTAAAGGAACGAGTCTGTTTGAAGAAATGGTATATGAAAGTAATATCTTAATACCTAATGAGAAACTAGTAAATGTTTGGCTAATGGAGATGGTATTAAAAATACTTTTTTGTACTTTAATGGAGAGTTTTTTCAACAAATTCAGGGGGTGGCAATGGGATCAGCCTGTGCCCCTACCTACGCTAACTTGGTTTTGGCTAAATGGGAGGATGAATATGTTTTAAATTCCTCTTTTAATGTTAACTGGATTTTTTTATCATAGATTCCTGGATGATATTGTTATATTTTGGATTGGAGGGAAAAAAATTTGAAGAATATTTAGTTTATTTAAACCAAATAACTGATTTTTTAAGATTTACCTATAAAATATCAGATACAAACCTACAATATCTTGATGCAGAAATATATAAGGTGGGGGAGAATTCAGAGACTAAAATATATAGAAAGCCCACCTATTGTAATGCTTATTTAAATTTTGATAGTGCACACCCCATGCACTGCAAGAAAAATATTGTCAAGGGGCAGTTTGTGAGACGGTGTCGCATGACTAGTTCAGATAGGGACTTTACAAAAGAATGTGATTTATTGGAAAATATGTTTTTAGAAAGAGGGTACCCCATAAACATGATAAGAAATATTAGAGAGGAAGTAGAGAGAGGTAGAAATGACAGATTCCTCCCCATTGTGAAACAAATAAAGCCAACAGATGAAGCAAGAATAGAGAATGGAAATAACAAAGAACATTTTCAGCTGGCTCTAACCTTAGAATATAATGCCCTTAATAATAAAACAAGAACATTTTTTACAAAGGAATTGGATAGATTTACTTCTATAACTGACATAGGTAAACTAGAAGAAATTCCATCTAACATTATATAAAAACTCTCAAAGTATCAGAAATATCTTGTAAAATCAAAACCAAGGACACCTTAATAGGAAAAACAAAGTAGCACATATAAATGTGGCCACTGTAGACAATGTACCCATATTTTAAATATGGATAAATTTTATTTAGAAAGCAGGGACAGATGGATTTCTAGTAATAACTATTATAACTGTGAATCCAAAGGGATTATGTATTTGGCAATCTGTTCCACCTGCAATTCCTTCTATATAGGGAAAACAGAAAGAAAATTAAAAAGAAGGATTTATGAACATCTTAATGATATTAGAACAGGAAAAGACTCAAATGCTTTATTCAAACACACCAAGGTATGTGGGAGAGCCAAATTCCTATTCATGGTATTAGAACAAATTCAGAATGATATCGAGGGGGACCATGGGAAGAAAAAATAGAATATAGGGAACTTTAGTGGCAAGTAACATTAGAAGCAAGCAATCCCCCTGGTTTGAATGACTTCATCACCATTATGCCTTTATTGAAATTAAGAGCAGCTAAACTTTGAATTAATTGCTGCTAGTTAACATTTAATTCCCCAGTAGAGGGCAGCATAAAAACATTTAAACAAATTCATTAATAAATTACTATTATAGCCTACTTTTTTAACGAAATGGGATTTATTTTAACTTTTATTTATTTATTAATCAAAAAAATCCTTCCTAAATTATTTATTGTGAATATATTTTAACTTGATTCTTATTCTTATTTTTATGTGACTTGGAGGGTTTGTATTGTATATTCTAAGTGGAAAAAACTATTTATTTTTGAAAAGTAATTGATTGATTAATGGGTTTTAATTAGGATAGGTTAATTGATGGTTTTAAATCTGTATATATATGATTTGGCTTAATACACTGGTCATCTGATGAAGTCTGGTCCTAATAGAGACAAAAACGCTTAATGTATAATAGCGTTAATGGTGGAATTTGTTTCATTTTTTTGTGAAGAGTGTTTAATAAATTTTTGTGTGGAACTTATTGTAACCTGCATACTCCTTTCCGTGATTCCTGTTTTCTTGGTTTATTGGTTTTGAGGAATCCACTTTTTTCGTTAACTATAAAAGAGACATTACTAAGAGACATTCACAACTGCAGGATAAATGGGAGCAAATCAAATCACAATTTCCTCCCTTATGGGCTACATCAAAGACAGACTGTGGCAAGTTAGCAGCACCAGTGAGTGTAGGTCATCCTTCAGATTACATTCCTCCTTTTCAAAAGCAATATCTAATCCCCAAAGAGCTGGGAGAGGATATGAAGAGGTGTATAGAACAATGGGAACAGGTAAATCATAAATAGAAAATAGCATATATGCAAATAACCTGCAAACATCAGGGTAAACAGAAAAAGGAGGTAAGCAATAAACAGAAGACAAACCCCTTGCCTTAATGAAAAGTATAATCACAAACACCAACAGTATAATAAAAATGGTGTATTATGACCAATAGAATATGGGGATAATCCTCCCTATAACCCAAATCATGGCAGGCAATAGGCATTAAAGCAATAAATTACCAGAACACATGTTATCAGTTCACAGCAAAGTAGAGGGATCTTTTAAACTCAATGTAAATGAATTAAACAAAGGAGACAGGAAAAGACAGAAAAAATAAATATTACTTTACTGGTTTAATAAGCCAGGACAGATTCAGAATAAACACAGAAATAACCTACAGACATAAAGGCAAAGAGTAAACTTAATACAGATACAGTGTAAAGTTAAAGTTAATACAGGTATAGTGTAAAGTTAAAGTTAATACCACCATCCTGGAAATAATATACAGGAATACATACAGGTAATAAAGTACAGAGTTATTAAAAACTTAGACAAACAGCATTTTTAGCTGATATAAATTCAAGCAAAAGCAGCACACCATGTTGGTTCATAAAAATCAGTGTAAGTTAATAACAGTCAAACAGTATCAGTACAGTAGCAGTCTGTTAACAGTCTTACAAAAGTTTAAATTTG
This sequence comes from Protopterus annectens, assembly GCF_019279795.1. Classification (NCBI taxonomy): domain Eukaryota; kingdom Metazoa; phylum Chordata; order Ceratodontiformes; family Protopteridae; genus Protopterus; species Protopterus annectens. The sequence goes on from NC_056731.1 coordinate 354,052,998, forward strand.
TTTCTATAATTGCAATCTATGGACAGAACAAGGCAATCTAAAAAATGTATGGAAATAAAACAGTTGCAAAGAAAAACTGGGGAGAGATACTCAGATATAATAGATCATGAGAACAGGGAAATCATGATCAGATACCTGATTTCAATATATATTTTGGACATGCAAAATGTGTTTGCAAAGGCACGTAACAAGTCAAAATGTTGTTTTTTTAGCCACAATTCCTTACAGAGGGAAAATGCCATTACATGCAGTCCCTGTAGAGGTTACACATACAGGTTTTATGTTTATAAAAGAAAAACAGTATGGGAGTTAACACATAATACTTATTTTTGAAAGAAGAGAAATTCTGTTACATAGAGTATGTAGTTACAATAACAACAATTACTCACACATTACCGAGGACATGGTAAAAAATCACCAGAAAAAGAGGGAGGTTCATGATAAAGATTTTAAAACAGCTGGACATAGGAAATGGTGTTATTTCAGGAGCTGACATTTTTCGCTGGTATGGTGCCACTAAGGCAATATGAAAAGTTACAAAGTTGATAACAAATGCAACTTATGGATTCATATGTTACAACAGACCAAGAGATTCAAAGTACTGAAGATCGTATTGTGTTGTAAATTATCTTACAATTTTCTTGATTTTAATTAAAAAGAGTAAATTGATAGAGAATGTATAAATTAAAATGCTTTCCCCAAAATTATACTGTGTGTGCAGTAAAGAAAAACAGCAGTTTTCAAAATAATATGGCTTGCTTTGCAAGAACAGTTAAGTGAAAAAAGCTTTCTTGTAAATGTTCAGCTCAGATATTAATAAAATATAGCTGTAGGCTTACTGTAAAAAGTTGACTTTCTGTGAGCTTTCAGATGCATAAATAAATGAAATAAAGTACAGATACTTCAAGTGACGCAAAGATGACATGGAGAGACATTTTGTGAAGTCTTCAGATACAGCAAGGACGAAAATAACCAAAGAAGGACAAAATAAATTGTCCAGGCTAGAAATAACCCATGGACTTTTACATGACACAAACAGAAACCAGAAGAACAAGTCACAAAGACATTTAAAATAACATTGCTTACTTAAAAGAGTATATAAACTGGACAGTATGTTTCACTCTTTAGTGACATTTTTGGACCAAGTGTGCATTAATCTGTGTCTAGCTGTGTTATAATAGAATTGAAATAACTCTGACAGTATTAACTGTTTGGCAAGAATTTGTACTAACAAATAAATATTAATGGCTACAGTAGTATGGTGTCGGCCTAGCTCTCTGATAATAATATTGTACACTGCTAATAAAATTTTACACTATTTTCTCAGAGTATGGTGATGTGTTCAATGACAAGTTAGGCAAACTTACAGTTGTGTACTCCATGAAAATAGACCCAGAGGTCAGTCCAGTGGCCAAACCAGCAAAAAGATTTCCAATAGCTATGCAGGACAAAGTCAAGGTCCAGTTAGACATAATGGTGCAGCAAGGTGAGATTACAGAATCAACTGAGTGGGATTCTTCCATGGTACCTACTCATAAGAAAAATTCAGATGAAATCGGAATATGCATTGAACCAAGAGGCTTCAACAAGGCATTAAAAAGACCTCATCATCCTATGTGTACAGGCGAGGAAATTGCAACCCTCATGCCAAATGCCACTGTTTTTTCTGTCTTAGATGCAAAGAGTTCATTTTGGCAAGTGATGCTTGATCGCAAATCCTCACTACTGACTATATTCAGAACCCCATTTGGTAGATACAGATTCCTCAGGATGCCTTTTGGAATAAATTCTGCCACTGAAGTCTTTCAGCATGCAATGGAGCAAAATTTTTCAGGCTGCCCATGTGCAGTAATAGTTGATGATTTACTGGTAGGAGGTGATGGTGAAGCAGAGCATGACAGAAACCTGAGGAATGTTCTGGATAGAGCGGTTGAACTGAATTTAAAGCTCAATTCTCTGAAGTGCAATTTCAGACTACCAGAAGTTACTTATGTAGGTCATTCCTTTACCAGTACAGACTTATGACTAGGTCCTTCCAAACAAGCAGCCATTCTAGAGATGCAAGCTCTAGACAATGTCCAAGCTCTACAGCATTTTTTTGGTATGATTAGCTATTTGGGCAAGTTTATCCCTGACTTTAGTGACTTATCAACACCTTTAAGAGAGCTGACATGTAAAAATGTTGAATGGTCATGGTTAGAACAACACCAAAGAGCATTTGATAACCTAAAACAGCAAATGGCTAATCCACCTACAGTAGGATATTATGATGTCCACAAACTAGTAGTTTTTTCATGTAATGCTTCAAAGTTCAGTCTTGGTGCAGTTATTCTTCAAAGAAGGCAGACCTGTTGCCTATGCATCTAGAACTCTTACCCAAACTGAGATGCAGTATGCTCAAACTGAGAAGGCACTTTTGGCAATTGTGTTCGCATGTTCAAACTTCCAAGATTATATTTATGGCAAACAATCCAGATAGAAACTGACTATCAACCTCTAGTTACTATTTTAAAGAAGTCAATGTATTCTGCTCTAGCAAGACTACAAAGAATGATGCTCAAATTGCAAAGGTATAATTTCAAAATGGTCTATACAAAAGGTAAACTTCTTTATCTGGCTGATACCTTATCCAGATTGCCCAGAAATACCAAGGAACAGCTTGTTGCATAGAATTTTGACTTTGATGTCATGGAAGTGCATCATTTTTCCTGCCCTGAGACTTGATGAGCTTACAGATCATACAAAGACTGATTCAGTTTTGTAGAGGGTCAACCACTTCATCAATGTAGGCTGGCCATCAAAGCAATCCTGTGTACCACCAGAAGTGCAACCTTACTTTCCATATAAAGATGAGATGCTGATGGAAGATGGTATCATTTTCAAAGGTCACAAAGTTATTGTTCCTACTTCCTTACAACGTGAATACATTCATATGTTGCATTGTGACCACCCAGGTTCCAATTCTACCAAAAGAAGGGCAAGAGGACTAGTATTTTGGTTTTCTCTAGCAATAGGTATTGATAACATGCTTTCTTCTTGATCAGTGTGCAACAGTACTATGCTGCATTTGCAAAAAGAGCCATGTCAGATAAGCCAGATTCCTGAACTACCTTGGTCAACAGTAGCAACTGACATATTTGAGTGGAACAGTTAACATTACTTAGTGTTGGCAGACTCTTATTTGAACTGGTTTGAGATCAATTCGCTACCTAACCTAACATCCAGTGGTGTATTTACTAAGATGAAACACCATTTCTCAGTCCATGGTAGTCTACACAAAGTTATTTCTGACAATGGTTCTCAGTTTACCAGTCAATTGTTTCAGAGATTTGCTAAAGAGTGGGTCTTTATCCATGTTACTAGCAGCCCTAAATATCCTCAGTCAAATGGCCTTGCTGAACATGCAATACAGAGTGCAAAGCAATTACATGAAAGGTCAAAGCATGACAATACCGATATCTTCTTAAATTTACTTAATCTCAGAAATATACCCTGTAACAATCTACTAGGTTCGCCTGCTCAGAGAAGTTTATCTAGGCAAACCAGAACAGCCTTGTCTATCAGTTCTAGTTTGTTGGTGCATAATGTTAAAAACAATAAAGCAATCAAAGCCCAACTTTTTAAAAAGTGTTCTCAGAAGTCCAGCTATGACAAAACGAGCAGATTTCTTCGTCCATTAAAGAAGGAGAGATGGTGAAGATACAAATGACGAAAGGGTTTGATCAAATTTGTCAAGTGAGACGTATATGTACTGAGCCGACATCCTACTTAGTGGAATATGAGGGTATAGAGTACAGGAGAAACTGCAGGTATCTTTTTCTTGTATCAGAAATTATATTGCAGCATCATACCTGTGATACAGACTCTAGATCTCAAAGCAACCCTGCCACTGTTCATACCAAAGAACATGCCACAGTATCCATTCCCATTTCTAATGATGTCCCAGATGTCTCCAATCTTGAACATTCCTTGAAGACAGTCCCCATTGCTAGATCCATTTCTGACTTTTACATTACACAGTCAGATCATATTTCAAGACCTAGTGTAAAATACACAGCAACTTGGACTTAATTGTTTTATAAGTATCTAATTTTGTATAATTGCATGTCAAATAATTCGTTTTGTATAACTGCATCTCAGAAGATCATTTCTGTAAATTGCATGTCATTGAATACTGTCATTTCATATAAGGTTATTTCTCAAAGAGGGCGGATGTAGACCAGAGCATGTGTATGTACCTTTAAGAAGCATTTCCAGATGCAGCACATGCATATAAATACTAAGCACGTGCAGGAGCAGTGCCACTTTGAGAGAACAGCCAGAGTGTTAACATGTATGAGCACAGTAGTCAGTCTGTTTGTAAGCTTCTTAAGTTACAAAGCCTCATTTCCGATGTGTTTATATGTAATAAAGCTGCTTGAACAGAACCCACAAATGTCTGTTTTATCCTGACCAGATGAACAACAAAAAGTACAATAGGTTACGTTTCTGCATGTTGCTGGAAGATAAGCTTACTTTAACCTTTTTAATTTCCTTGAAGAAAGGAACAATATGATAGCAGAACTGAGACAGAATTTTAATAAATATTGTGAGCCAATAAAGAACTTATCAATTATTTGCACTATGTTCCTAACAAAAGCACAAGGTCCTACAGAAACTATGGATGTATATGTCATGGACCTGAGGAATAAAGCCAGAACATTTATTTATTTTATTTTTATTTATTTTACATTTGTTGACCGGGATAGTCTGACTGGATGCATGTCCATTTTCAGCGGAGGCCCAGGGAGAAAAGCTCCATGGAATAACAAATCATCATAACATGTCACATATTACAAATAGCAAATGCAAATATGTTATTTACAGAGATTAGATGGGCAGGCAATACAAATTACATATAGAATATTTTTAGTGATTAGAAGAGCAAACATTATAACAAATAGTCAGGTAGTGTTATTCAGTGAGAGAATCGGATAAAATTACATATTAGGCTACCTAGCAGATTTACACATTCCAGAGACAGGTTAACCAGGCTTGATACAGTGACATAGCCAGTTTGTTCCCAGGTGGTGTTTGAGCCTAGTTTTGAACTGACCAAGTGAAGAGAGTAAAGAAAAAGACCTTAGGTGTTGTCCACAGCTTCAGGCTTCAGACTGTTAAGACACAATTTATTAATTGCTTAAAAAGTGAAGCTGACAGGATATAAACTTCACTAGAATGTGATGAAATGAAAAAAGTTAAGTATCCAAGCAGTTGTCATCCACAGCTTCAAACTTCAGGCTGTTAAAACTCAATTTATTGAAAACTTAAAAAGTGAAGCTGACAAAATGCAAGCTTCACTGAAATGCTGAAATAATTAGCCTAGTAATTAACATCCACAACTTCAGGCTTCAAGTAGTTAAAGCACAGTTAATAGATGTTTTGTAAGCAAAGCTGACAAAAACATATACTTTACTGGAGTGTAAAAAGCTGATGAAATTGTCCAAACGATAAGCTTTCGCAGATGCCTTCTTCAGATCGTATAAAAGTGTGGTTATCTCTTCCTGTTTATAAAGGAAACACAATCAAGAGCTGGTAGCTAATTGTCTTTGGTGTTTTTAAAGGCACAGGACAAAAATAAATGTTCAAAGTGGAGATTTGTCTCCTATAATGTAGTTCAATGTTAAAAATGCTAGAATCATGTATTAATGTTTGGTAGGTTTCTTCTAGATTTTAGAACAGGTCTGAGAGGTACTATTGTATTAAGACCTGGGGGTCGATTGGCTCTAAAATTGTTGATCCAAAAGATCTCTCTCAATTCTGTCCTGTTATGGACATCTCCTTCCCTGATATTTTGGGTGACCACTTCCACTGCTTTAAACAAGAAATTATGCATAGGATGGACCAATACGTGTGCTGCTAAGGCATTATGTGGAACTTTCTGATCAATGTCTCTGATATGTCATAGAATACGATCCTTTAATCGTTGGTCAGTTTTACCAAGATAAAAAGCTTGGCACTTGCGACAGGTAGCCAAATAGATAATATGGCTAGTAGTACAATCAGCATAAACATCGAAATGAAAGTTATGTCCAGATACTTGGTGATCAAACCAGCAGATAAAGGTGGCTGCATAGTAGTGATGGATGCAGACTGATATCGTAATAAAGTTTTACTGATGTTGGATGACAACATGACTTATCTTGGTAAAACTGACCAACGATTAAAGGATTGTATTCTACGACATGTCAGAGACATTGATCAGAAAGTTCCACATAATGCCTTAGCAGCACATGTATTGGTCCATCCTACGCATAATTTCTTGTTTAAAGCAGTGGAAGTGGTCACCCAAAACATCAGGGAAGGAGATGTCCATAACAGGACAGAATTGAGAGCAATTTTTTGGATCAACAATTTTAGAGCCAATCGACCCCCAGGTCTTAATACAATAGTACCTCTCAGACCTGTTCTAAAATCTAGAAGAAACCTACCAAACATTAATACATGATTCTAGCATTTTTAACATTGAACTACATTATAGGAGACAAATCTCCACTTTGAACATTTATTTTTGTCCTGTGCCTTTAAAAACCCCAAAGACAATTAGCTACCAGCTCTTGATTGTGTTTCCTTTATAAACAGGAAGAGATAACCACACTTTTATACGATCTGAAGAAGGCATCTGCCGAAAGCGCTTATCGTTTGGACAATTTCATCAGCTTTTTGCACTCCAGTGAAGTATATATTTTTGTCAGCTTTGCTTACAAAGCATCTATTAACTGTGCTTTAACAACTTGAAGCCTGAAATTGTGGATGTTAATTACTAGGCTAATTATTTCAGCATTTCAGTGAAGCTTGCATTTTGTCAGCTTCACTTTTTAAGTTTTCAATAAATTGAGTTTTAACAGCCTGAAGTTTGAAGCTGTGGATGACAACTGCTTGGATACTTAACTTTTTTCAGTTCATCACATTCTAGTGAAATTTACATCCTGTCAGCTTCACTTTTTAAGAGATTAATAAATTGTGTCTTAACAGTCTGAAGACTGAAGCTGTGGACGACACCTAAGGTCTTTTTTCTTTGTTCATTTATCTACTCTCTGTGTCCTTAGTAGTGGTGAGGAGAATTTATTTCCCAAGTGAAGAGAGTAAGGTAATATCAGCTGGTAGAGAGTTCCACGATCTACCTACAGAATTTACGAAGATTGAGTCACCGGCTGAGTTATTAGTTTTATATATTTGAGTACAGTAAATTGCATGATTCATTAATAAGAAGCAGAGCAGTTTGCTGAATTAAAAATTATGAACTGAGGTGCAATCTTTTAAAGGAACAAGCTTATCAAAAGTTGTGAATGTGTGCAAAGAATGTGAAAGTACTAATATACAGTTAAAATAATTGGGAAATGAATGATTGTAGGATAAAATGTGAGTCAAATAAGTACAGAAAAAAACTGTGTGCATTTTAAATTCATATCCATTGCAGTAGACGTAGAGATAGGAGTGAAATAAGCCCTTATCCTGTATTTAAGTTCAGCACAACTGCCTTTGAAAAGGGCATTTTAAAGATATGTACATGTAAAAAACAAGTATTTTCAAAGCAATGTTCAGGGTACTGAAACAAAAATACAAAAAATTAATTCTATCAACAAATAGCTATCATTGATATTATGGAAATGAAACAAAATAATATACTAACCCCTGAAAAACACTTGAGAGATGCCCAAAGGATTAGTGCAAGAATGCAATTCAAACTACAAAAGAAGTGATTTTAAACTGAGTAAAGGTACAGAGTGTAATATTTTGACTGATGATACCTTTAAAGTTTTGGGTCTGCATGAGTAAGAACAGATAGCTCTAAGCACAGTGATAGAATAGTCTGCTCAGCTGAAGCCCCTCAGTCAGAAATTGCTGCCATGTGAGTATAAAAATGCGCAAAAAGCTTTATTTATTTATTTATTTATTTATTTATTTATTTATTTATTTTGTAATCACATTGTTTAAATATGATAATTATAATACTTTGGTTTGTGAAAAACTACAAATGGTCAAATAAACTCACAGTGGGAAAGTTAAGACTATGTGTATACAGAATCAGTCACAGTGACCTGTCAGATATTGTACAAGACTTTAGGAATAATGATCTGCATAACTTTTCTCGTGTATTCACAGGCTTAGGGCATTTGCCAGGAGATCTTATAAATGTAAATTGTGATGCAGTGCCAACAACTCTCTGAAGTAAACTTGAACAGGAATTAGAGTGAATGGAAAGCATATGTGTTTTTAAAAAGCAATTAGAGCCAGCAGAATAGGTGAATGGTATGGTCACAGCTGGGTATAAAAACAGTTTCCATTTGTATGGATCTATAACATCTAAAAGAGTGATTCAAAGAACATTACCTTTTCCCTAAACTTGAAGAAGGGGTCTCAAGATCACAAAATGTCAAGTTTTTTCTACTTTAATACATACAAAACATTGTTTCCGTAAAAAAAAAGTAGATGATGGAGATAAAGTTTCTGGTTGAATAAATGTAATATACCATAAGGCAGGTGATCATTCAATACACCTCTATTTAATATTTTTTACCAACAGAGTAGTTCCAAGGAACTACTGCACTAGTAACTGCTGTCCTAGGAGTTGTTGTAAACAAGTTGTGATCCATAAGTACAGGATCAGAAACAAGAATAGCATGACAAACAATTATTACAGCTGCTAAACAGATTGTCTGTATAAATGAAACCTAAATAATATCAAAGTAAACATGAATGCATGTATGAAATACACGGGTTATATATTATTCTCAAAAGTACTAAAACATGGTGCAGAAAAGTTTAGAGCAGTTGAAAAATTGCAAAGCTAAAATACAAGCAGATATTATATAGACTTTGAAGAATGATGCAGTATTTTGCAATGTTTATATATGTAATGTGCCTGGAAACCTAGTCCAACAAGAAAGCTGTTCATAGGTTGGTACTAGGCTATCGGCACTAGGGCCTATACAAGTCTAGCCATAACAATTCCCTGGATATTTCTTCCCACACTATTTACTTCCTTGGACCCCTGTCTAGAAGGGAGACTGATGTGATCCCTGGGCTAAATTTCCTATCTCCCATCTAATCGTCAAGGTTCCTTTTGAAGAGGACCAAAGAGGCACTCTGCTTGACATGTATGGGCAGTCTATTCCAGAGTCTGGGGAGTCTCTGGGTCAGGAACCTATCCCTCCAGCATGTTTTTTTTCATTGTGATGACAAGGTTTAGATCCCTGAAGCATGTGGCTCAGAGGGATTGGGATTTCTTTAAGTGTAGCATGTCCAACAGCTCTGGGTTTGACATGGCCTTGTATGTTAAGCAGAGATTGCCTCTGAGTAGACGATATGTGACAGAGTATAGCTGGAGTTTTTTTAGATGGTCAGCATAGGGCATCTGCTTCAGGCCTGTGATACTTTTAGTGAGGTATTTCTGCAGGCTTTCCTGTTGTTGCAGATGTCTTGAGAGGTACATACCAAATGGGGCATTGTATTATATAATGGGTCTAATGAGGGATAAGTACAGTGGGACAATGACCTCCTTTTTTTCTGGATGAAAAGCACTTAGTGTTGAGGTGTGCCACATAGAAGGACTTTCTGACTGTTGTGGCAATGTGGTTATCGAAGGTGAGGCCACTGTCCACATGTGTCCCTAAGTGTCTTATCACACTTTTGGTGTTTAGTGTACTGTCACCTATGTGGTAATTCATGGGTAAATGTTTTTTTCCCAAAGGGGATAACTATACATTTCTTGGCATTGAGCTTGAGCCCATGGCTCTGGCAACAAGTATCTGTTTCTGTAAGGCCCTTTTGTAGAATATCCACATAATTTGGGGATTCAATAATGGCTCCCAGTTTGCAGTCATCTGTGAACTTTTGTTAGCCAGAGTCCCTTAGTGCTGGCCTGTACTTCAGAGAAGTAGATGCCAAATAAGAGCGGTCCCAGGACTGAACCCTGAGGTACTCCACTTGTCACTTGTCTGGAGCTGGATTTGGAGTCGGTGACTTTTACAGTGTGAGTTCTGTCAGTAAGCCAGTTAGCAACCCATTAAGTGACATAGGGATTAATGCCCAGCTTAGTAAGTTTATCTATGATTCCAGAGTGGGGAATGGTGGTGAAGGCCTTGGCAAGGTCCAGGTAGGCTGTGTGGACCACCTTACCCTCGTCCAGAGCTCTGTAGACTGATTCAAAGAAGTCAATCAGGTTCAGGAGACAAGATCAGCCCTTCATGAACCCAAACTGGGTGGGGTCCAGTGTTTGAAGGTTGCCAATGTCTTTGTTTATAAGTTCCATGATAATACGTTCCATGGCCTTGCAGATCAGGCTTGTCAGACTGTTGGGGTGGTAGTTCCCAAGATCCAAGGTGGATCCCCCCTTGTGGAGTGGGATAACTGTAGCTGTGTGCCATTCAATGGGCATGAAGCCTGAGGTGAGGCTATGATTAAACATTACAATTAGGTGAGGTGCCAGTTCATTTTGTAGTTCATGTAGTACACAGCCCAGGATGTCATCTTATCCCATGGATGCTGTATTCCTAGCTTTGGAGAGTGCGCTTTTTACCTGTGTGTCCGTTATTACCAGAATTTGGCAATCTTTTGGTATTGACATGGGTCTTTAGGGGGTGAGAGGGGGGTGAAGCTGGCACTGTATCGATCTGCCAGGATATTGGCAATATCCTTGGGATCAGTATATTTAATGCCATTCTGTTGTAGCTCAGAGCAGATCTGAGCATTGCCATTTAGATTCTTGACATAGCTACAGAATGCCTTGTAGTTGTCTTTGGAATCTTTAGCAATTTTATTTTTGTAACTAGCTTTGGAGGATTTTATGAGGGATCTTAGCTTCTTACTGATGCTGGTAAGGGAGTTTTTTGCATCCTGGTATTTTCCTCTTTTCTGCAACAGTTTCTTCCTTTTGTTGTAAAGTTTGTTTATGGCAGGGGACCACCAGATTGACTTCCTTTTTTTGGTTCTGTTTGGGATGGCATGATTCATGTATGAGTGGATGCGCTTGTACAGTGCCTTAGTGTAGGATTCAGCAGTCGAACTTTCAGTTCCCGTCTGCATGGGTGTCATGAAGTTTGTCACTTCTGACTTGAGTAGCATGAAGTTGGCTTTGGAGAATTTTTTTTACGGAGGTTTCCTTACTAGGGGTGGGGCAAGGATGTGGATGTCAATGGTGATTAGCTTATGGTCAGACCTAATCAACAAGGGGGTGACCATAGGTGTGGAGCATCAATTTCCCATGTTGGTAATGACCAGGTCTAGAATATTGGAGCCCCTGGTGGGGCTATGGATTAGTTGATCCAGGGCATTGGAATTTATGAATTCCAAGAACCGTTAGACAAAGGTGTTGGTACATGAGTAGTTTTCCCAGTTAATGGCAAGGTAGTTGAAATCACCCAGTATTAGGGTATTTGGTTGTATCTTAATATTTTCCAGTATGTTTAGAAAGGTGTAGTGAGAATCTTGGGGCATGATGGGGGATCTGTAGCAAGCTACAATTTGGATTGGAGTCCTACCTAGTGTTAGTTGCACCTGGAGAATTTCAGACACCTTGTGTTGGGCAACTATTCTTGTGGTGTGAATATCCTTGGTGAATATGGACACTCCTGCACCTTTAGTGTTTAGGTCCTGGTTTGGTGTCTGAAAAGTGTGGTAAGAGTTGTAGCCTGGTATTGCAGGGGTGCTCTCTGGATCCTTGAGCCAGGTCTCAGTTACTGCACAGATATCGATGTTCTCCATTTTTAGGAGTGCCTCGAGAGAGTGCATTCTGAGGTTTAGACTTCTAGCACTGAGTAGCATTACCTTCAGATTTTGCATGCTTGTACCTGTTATGGTGGTGGTTTTGTCCTTTGAACTTTGCCTAAAAAAGGCACTATAGGAGTGGCAGGAGCCTTAACCATTAACCTGAATCCCAGGGGCGACAGGTGAAGACCATCTCTGGCAAAGCATCATGGTCTGTCGATCATGTCTTCCCAGGCAGACAGATACTGGACTCTCTTTGAATGACAGCAGAAGCTTAGCCAATTGTTGAAGTCAATCATTTTGTCCTTATACTGTGGTATCATTCTGGGCAAAGGCAGGATACTAAGTCAGGGCTAGAGTCATACCTGCCTGGGCCACATGATCTGAGAGCTGTTCCATGTCTCTTTTCATGTAGTCCAGGGAGGTACGTCTCAAGTCATTCACTCCAACATGGACAATGACAGAGTCATATTTGTACTTGTTATGTAGTGACTTGAGTGCATGCGTTATGTGGCGGATCCTGGCACCCGACACGCAGCTGACTGTCATTTTTTCCTTGTTCAGCCTGGTGAGTGGGACATCAGTGTGCCTGACTATAGAGTCACCTATGACTAAAGTGATGGGTACATTGTCTTGCCTTAGGGGCTGTTGTTGGGTGGCACACTGGAATTGTGAGCTATGTGACACTTTGGTTGTGATTGGTGTTTGTTTGCATTTCAGCTTTGGAGATCCTTGTTGCTTGGGCAGGTTTCTGTTAATGGCCTCTGCAAATGAGGGTTTAGTGCTGCTGTGTGAGGGTGTTGGTGGTGTGGGTTTAGAAGGGCTATGTGTTGCTTGATTTGTAGTGCGGGTGTTAACCTTCTCCTCTTGACTGTCTAGCACAATCTTGGGTGGAGACAGCTTTGCTTCCAGTTTGGCTATGTAAGTGCATCTCTCACAGGTTATAGTGTTGGGTGGTAGGAGGAGAGGGCTGTCTGTGTACATGAGGTAATCACTGCATTGCCTCAGTATGCCCAGATTCACCAGCTGGACAGGAAAAATCACCGGATGCTGACCCTTGGACATGCCTGTTTTGGTGCTTTTTTTTTGTAAAGTACAAGAGCTGTTTTCCCTTACCTTAGCAAGGTACTTTGCAAGTATAGGCTGTTTAGTGCCTACGATTAATTTCTCCTTATTAACAAGGAAAGTTGAGTGCTTGTATCAGTTTAAGGCTTCCTAGTGCTTTCCACAGGTTTTAGAGCAAGTCCTAGTCACAGGGATGCTTAAAGGTAAAATGAAAAAATGGTTTATCCTAAACACTGCAGCGCACACTAGAGGAGTTAGATGTGAAAGTAGGTAACTTAAGTTTTACCTGTCTAAAAAGTTAAGTTTTAGTGGAGAGTCACTATTTTTAAACAGCTAGATAGAATGAAAGGGGGTGGTTACTTTTATATTCTGGTACTATGGAATACAGTAGGATGGTCAATAAATTTAAATAGTTGGAGGGGAGTGAGTTCACAAAATGATAATGTTGTGCTTACTCACACAAGCTAGTAAAAGCAGAGAGGAAATAAGATATATGGTCAAATTAACATAAGGGGCAGGCAACTAGAAAGGCAGTGGTGTTTAAGAACACAACAGTAACTGTGTGGACGGGTGGAGAGAAAAATTTCTGCCTGACTCACGAGACAGAGCTGTGGTCTCTTTTCAAGTTTTAAAATGCAGTTAAAAGCAGAATACAAGTAAAACACAAGGTAAAGAAAACAAATAACTGTATTCAAAATAGAAAAAGGCAATAAAGTAATACAAAATACAACAATAAAAAGCAAACTAACCTTTCCCTCACAGCAAAGTGTAGCAGAGTCTGGGTGAACCTTTCTAGTAATCTGGGAGAGTTTTGAACTGCTTAAGAAAATTAGTTACAGATAACCCAACATTAAATTACAATGACATGCAAAAGCCACTTTTACCACATGTAGATGCAACAAAAACAGCACAAGAGCTATGCTCCTACAAAACATAGATTAGTTTCTCACCAATCAAAAGCATTTACATTTGCATTAAATATATAAGTTCAAACAGAAAAGGAACTCTTAATATACAGATGTGAGAAATTACATTAATAGGTCTATAATGAAGAGGTTCCAGTGGAAACATATGCCAAAAGTTTACAGTACATATTCAGAAAATTGAGAAAATGCTTGTGCAAGGCACATCCTAGATTCCTGATGTAACTTAATCTATGCAATTATGGTTCGGAAACTAAATACAGACCAGGCAAAGAACAACATATAAAATAAAGTGCTCAAATGATCATTACATATTTAATGAAATAAAATGTATAACAGCAAATGCTTCTGTCTTACAGGCATAACAGTTCACGGTATTACCATAACTACATAGAGCTGATTCCTTTTATAGAACACACTTACCGGAGAAAAATTAAGAAATGGTAGAATAATGACCAGAGATACTTTGCATAATACCAAAGCTGCCAATAACAGAAGAAAAAGTAAAAGGATTTTGGATGTGCCAAAACTTCTGCTTAGAAATCCAATTACTGAATGATGTTACAATGAAAGACTTGCCTCCAAAAATCATCAGTATGGACAGACATACGCTCTTCTCTTCCTTTCAAAGCTGTCAAAATAACAGTCCCCAATCAAGTAGGAAAACAAATGCCATAGAGGCATATCTCTCAACCTCTTAGAGCAAGAAATGTGCCCAAAGCCTTAAACAATGAGGGGGAGGGCAACGGCCCAAAAACAGGGACACTTTTTAGCATTGCTCTTAGAAAGTTTAAAGAATGATAGATTTTTGCATTAATATGAATTTTTGTCAGGATATGAAGTCTGAAACTCAAATTTATTTCATTATTTTCTGACTTCAATCCTCAATGATTTGCCAATGATCTGCCAGAAAAACACAATTTTATGAGAAACAGACCAACAATATGAGGTAAAATCTGGACATTCTGTGAAAATCTGTACAGTTGAGAGGTATGCTAAGAGGGTAGATAAATTACTTTGAGGCACTGTAAAATGCAAAAAAAAAAACACAAAAGCAAAAAACCCCAAGAACTGCAAAAGGTACAATGTACTGGTCAAGAATTTCAACTCAGATAGAAAAGCTACAGCAATTCATAACATTAAAAACAACCCAAGGTAAGACCTGCTATTATATCTAGTGCCAGATTGTTCATGAATCTGGGTGAACACTGATTTGTTCTTGTTTAATGGCGACATCTTACGGCGGTTAATATTGTTTCCTCACAGGAAGAGGTTCTCTGGTTCGATTCTTGGCTGGAGCACCTTCTGTGCGGACTCTGCGTGTCCTCACCATGGTCGAATGAATTTAAAGACATGCAGGTAGGTGCGAGCATGTGTGGGTGTGCCTTCTTTGAAGGTTGGGTGCCAGGCTGGCAACTTGACACCGTAAAAATTCACTGCCAATCGTTAGCGGACCGGAGTTCCACGGTGGCGACACCTAACTGGGAAAAGCTGAAAGACAGTTTAATGGAGACATCTTTCTTATTAGTATGTATAATTATTCAGAGTTCTATGAAATGATCAAACTAACAGACCCAAAAAGTACAAGTGTGATTAGTGCAGTAAAATATATATTCTTCAAACATGGCATGCATGCAGTTGCCCTATTGTCATTCTTCAAAATGACATGAAATACAAAAAGTCAAGAATTCAAAGATTTATGCAAGAGAAGGATTTCAAATGAATACCATGCACTCCAACTGATTTTGACGAGCAAGGCGTGTGAATAGAACTATTCAATCTGCAAAACTTTCATGAGAAAGAGCA
This sequence comes from Protopterus annectens, assembly GCF_019279795.1. Lineage (NCBI taxonomy): Eukaryota > Metazoa > Chordata > Ceratodontiformes > Protopteridae > Protopterus > Protopterus annectens. The sequence continues at coordinate 354,068,540 of NC_056731.1, forward strand.
ATAGCAAAAGCTAGAAGGACTGTCATCCCCTAGTTTTGAAATATATAAGTGCTGCATTGCAGGGACTGTTTCACTATAGCTTAGCTGTTAAATGACAAAAGCCTGAAAATCAAATAATTTCTTCTGTTGCATTACAGATGCTTCAAAATTCTGCACAGGCTTAATGAAATGCTGAAAAAAAGACATCAGAGGCAGAAATACCACTATGGCAGAAAATCCATAAAACTACCAAATTTATGGAAGAAAGTGAAAGAACAGGAAAAAGGTAACCAAACCAAGATTCTTTGTTGCCATTGCAGAGATGGGATGTTTATCACTGAAACCACAGTAATTTATATAAAACAGACATTGTGTTAAAATTCCAAGGAAGGTGAGCAACTGGATGTGTGACAATCGGTCTGTCACAAGAAAACATAGATTGAGAGCAAGATGGACATCAGAGCTACAGAGACAGAAAAAGAGAGAGACAGAGGGAGAAACACATTGTCATATTTGTAATAAAAGACTCAGTCCATGAAAATACCTCCTAGAAGGAAGATCAGATGTCCATTATAAATGGTTCTATACTGTTACATTTTTTACATGCGGAAGATAGAGTAATGAATTGTTTAAGAGTTAATTCTATGAACTTAAAGCTTCATTCATTTAAAATATCACTTACAAACAAAAGTATGGCTTTTCTATATCCATCATATATAGTACAGAGTTAAGGTGAAATTAATTTTATATGATCAGTGTAAAATACTGCATGCTACCTCATGCATGCAAATACATATATTTATCTATCTATCTATAGAACAGGTTACACTGCATAATGTTTTTATATTGAAAAGCATAACTCAAAAAACACTAAAAAAGAGAAACAATTAGATTTTTTTCCCCACTGGGTAAAGCCCTCTCTACATTCACCTTCCATTTGGGACTTGGCTCCCACACCCCATTATTTATATATACCAACTTCAGTGCACCTACAGCTCACAGAAAATATAAGTCACTGCAGTTTTGATATCTTGATATCCCTTTATCAAAATAAGTAATACCAGAATCAATCCCACAAAGTATAGCCATCAAAGTATATGATTTTATATATATATATATATATATATATATATATATATATATATATATATATATATATATAGTATGTGTGTGTGTGTGTGTGTGTACATATAACAGTGACAGAGAAACACACACACACACACACACACACACACACACACACACACACACACACACACACACACACACACACACACACACACACACACACATATATATATATATATATATATATATATATATATATATATATATATATATATATATATACACTCGTCATCATTCATGGATTGTATAGCTTTAATTCAAATCAGTAGACAGTCAAGTATTGGCACTGATGTTGGCATATGATTGTGAACATTGCTTCACTAAAAATCATATGGGAGAATATTGCTGTTATTTCTTTTTATTGTGGAGAAACATAGGTAGTGAAAAATTATGTTTGGGAATTTGTCTGATAGGTATATGGTATACATTATGGTGATAGACTGATGATCCATTTCTACAGCATTTAAAGGTCATTATATCAAACAGGTTCTTAGATAAGTGGCAGTCCTTGTGTTTGAGAGAAATATGCAACATATGGTTGATGCTGTTTTTCAAAGCACTAGATATTTCTGATCAATGCAAGTTAAATTAGGGTTTTAGCATTTTTTTTAATATTGAAAGGAAAGTTAAAGTTCTTTTTGTTCTTGCAAAGGTCTACCTTTCTAATATATGTTATTTTTAGGATACTGCAATTCATGTTGACATATGTTTTAACATTATCTCATGATTTCTAATTTATTTTTTATAGTGTGAAAGCAAGCAGCACTCTATTCTCAGATGCAGTTTCAATATTCTTTCCCTAACTATGATTCTAAAACTAACTAGTTACATTTTGTTTAGGTATACTTTATTCTTGTTGGGACTGTTCTGACTCATACTAACCTTCATGTTCTTGCTCTTTGAATAGATTTTTCTAAACAGGTTAATTTGACTAAACATGTTGCATTTTCAGAAGAGTCCCATAGTGGTTGCAGAATAATGAGGAGAGGGCATATACTCTTTCTTAGTATAATTTCAGTTTTGCCAGTCTTTTGTCTTTAGATATTTTTTCACCTTAGATATTTTGACTTTTTACTTTTAGATATTTTGCTGTTAATCATTTCCAAATTGCTTAGTGTTTTTCAGTTTAGATATTTTTCAGTTTAAAATCTTTTTTATTTTTAGATACTTTGCTGTCGATCACATGTTGTTTAGATCATTTTAGGTACACCTATATAGATATATACACCTTTTTTAATTTCTCCAAGTCTTTTGGGTTTCTGAAAACATGAGGAGAATGGACCTCATTCCTAAGTCAAAGTATGATTAAAGTCCATGAATTTAGCATTGTTTCAATCTTTAATCTTAGCCAAAAGTACACTTTGCAGCACCTGCAATGTGCCCAGTAATGACTCCTTTCACAATTTGTACAGAGTTACATGTGTCGGCAACATATCTACATATGATTGTAATTTTTTTTTATAAGACCCATTGCTCCTACTACTATTGGAACTATCTGTGTATCCTTCTTCAACATTGCCCTCATTCCTTCCTGCAAACCGTGGTATTTTATGACTTTATGACTCTCTGCACGTAAGATACTGTAGTCAGTGGGTATAGCAATTTCAATAATCAATGGCACTTTTGTCTTCTTTTCATGTTTTTAGATGTCAACACTGAATTCTATATTAATTTAAGTCTTCTAACATATTTCTTACTAAGTTTTATTCACATTTGTTTATGTTTTACTGTTGATCCTCCATCAATTCCCAGATATTTGTATGCTCCCTCTTGCTCAAGTTATTTTATATCACATTCCTGTCACAGACTGATGTTTTCTTGGTGCTGCAGCTTTCCTACTTTAAAAGTTTCTTTTGCACATTTATCAATACCAAATTACATTCTTATATCATCTGTAAAAGTGTTGACCACTTGCAGTTGTGCTTTCAGTTCCTCATCTGATGAACTATATAGTTTTAAATCATCTACAAAAAGAAGATGAGAAGTCTTTACACTTTGTTGTTTTCTGGGAGCCAAATTGTAGCCATGACCTAATCTGTTAAGTAAACAACTTAATTGGTTAAGGGCAAGAAAAAATAGCAGTGGTGACAGAGAGTCACCCTGGAATATCCTGCTTTGAATTTGTATCCCTGGAATAATAATTTGTCCTTCATCATGGCTTAACTGCAAAGTGGATTGCCACTGTTTCATGGTTACTGTAATGTAATCAATCAGTATAGGGTGCATCTTCTACATTTTAAGCACTCTTTTATCCATGAATGTGGGATACTATCAAATGCTTTTTTGTAGTATATCCATGCCATACTTAGATTCTTCCCCTTTTTACAGTTTTCCATTACAAATTTATTTAACAACAAATGATCCTTTGGTCATATGATTTTCTTTTATTACCCTTTTGTTCTATTGTTGTGATTGAGCTTTCCTCTTAATGATTATAAACATGGTCAGCATAAATTCCAGTGTATAGTTTATATGTCATTGGAAGGCAAGTTATTGGTCTATAGTTTTTAGGATAGCCCACAGGTTCACTCTTAAGTAGGACTATTGTTTTTCCTATTGTTAACTAGGCTGGTTTCTGGTCAGGGTGCAGATATAAATAGTTTGTACTTATTGCTAAATCTTCATTTAAAGATGTTAATACTTTTAGCCAGATGTGAGGTACTGCATTTGGGCCTGGGGTTTTCCATTTAGGAGCTTTTCTTAACTTTATTTCAATCTCTCTGGCTATTACTTCATCCCATTTCATAGCCTGTACATTTGAACTTCTTATGCTTTCTTTTACTTCTTCTATCCATTTAACATCTTTGTTATGTTCCACAGGATCTTCAGAGATATTTTTTTCTAGAATGTATCTATTTCTTCTTTTTTTTGTTGGTGTTTCAATTCCTTTTGCCTTGTTTCCTAATTCCCTATAAAACTTTTTTGAGGCCATCAGTAAATTACTTATTTTGTATTTTTCCTTTACATTTACCTGCATATCTTTTAAGTTTTTCTGCCTTATCTGATATTTTTAGTTTATTATTTGCAACAGTGCACAATAGATCCTGATCTCTTCTGATACTGCCCATTGCTTTTATCACGTCTATCTTTCTGAGTATTTTTGTTGATCTGTTCCCTCTCCTATACTCTTCTAATAGTGACACTTCTTGTCTTAATTGCTTTATAGTTTTCTCTAGTCAATACTTCCATGAGGCATTCAATACTTCCACGATGGCATTCAATTTCTCCCATTCCTTTCCCTTACTACCCTGTGTTTTTCTGGCAAAACTTTTTCTTTTATTAATTTTGCTGTACAGTACTACATCCTATTTACTTCTGTTATATCACATGAATTTTTATGGACAGTCCTAATTACTGTGTTCATTGCACTATCCTACTGTGATGTTATCTGAGGTAGATTTTCCACACTAAATCCTTCACTTCACAGGTAATTCATAACCTCAGTTTCTATTTCTTTAACATCTCCATTACTAATCCTGTTTTCTACTTTTCCACTTTATTTTTTTTTTATTTCTTTTTTGTATTGTAAATTTTTTAAGGTCCAGATGCCTTGCTGCTTTTTTATATTATTAGTTTTGCTTTCTTCTTTGCATAAATATTGCACCATATTAAATCTCATTTTCTTTCTCATGTCCATATTTCTTCTTCAGATGTCTCCAGCTCCTCCTGTTTCTCCTTACTTCGGAAAATCGTCAGTCATACATCTGAACCTTCTAAACACAGTAAGGATATCTTATCCGTCATACATATAATTCATATCTGCTCCACTGCTATGCATAGTTATTGTTATTTATAATGTATAAATTGTTATAAATTATATTTAATATAATGCTAAATGGAACAACAGTAAAAATGTCTGGATTTTTCTGTGTTATAACCCAGGACCATGTGTATGGCAACACTACACTTACACCTGTTGCCACAGGAATACTGAAATAACACTTGGATAGTTTCCTGTTCATTACTATAAACTGAACTGTCACAACAGTAAAAATATGTTGCACTTACTGTATTACAACCTAGGAGCATGTGTATTACAGCCTAATGCTTACACTTGCTGCCACAGGAATAGTTAAATCACAGTTGGATATTTTCTTATTCATTATTACCTTCTGTTTTTTAACCACTGTACAATGCCACTTACTGTGTTCATGCTGTGCCCAACAGAATTGATACAATGTATCCATTTTTTAACTTGTTGACTGTCTGCTTCCTCTCTGCAGGTGTTCTGTGGCTGCAGGTGTTGGGTGAACTTGCTAACCACCTTGCAATGTCACTTAGTGGTGTTACTCTATGGAAAGCAAAAAATGAAACAATGTATCCTTTTTGACATTTAGAATGCCTACATCATGTCTGCAGTTGTTCTGTCTGCTTCCTGTCTGGGCCAGTAGTCCAGGTTTGCATGATTGGTAGCACCATGCAAACGAGATGACTTTCGGCTTTTTCCGGTTAGGGGTTGCCATAGCGAAACTCCGGTCCGCTCATGATTGGCAGCAGATTTTTACAGTGCTTAGTTGCCAGCCCGACGCCCAACCTTCAACGAAGGCACGCCCATTCACGCTTGCACCTACCTGCATGTCTTTAATGTCAATCGACCGTGGGGAGGACATGCAGACTCCACACAGAAGGCACTCCAGCCATGAATCGAATGGGAGAACCTCTTGCTGTGAGGCGACAATGCTAACCGCTGCACCACCACAGCTACCATGCAAATGAGATAAAGAAAGCTAAACTAGCCAGAAAGCTAAGCTAGCCTAGTGATCAGTGTTTAAATGGCATTTATTGTGTTTCTCTATTTCTCCTGTTTGCATTAAGCTGTGCACCATGCAAATACTGGCCGTATAAAAAAAAAACAAAACAAAGGGAAATTAGGAGGAAGGAAAGAATAAATCTATTAAATAAACAATAGTACGCAATTTATGTTGGTACATATGAAATATTTTTACTCAGGTCTGGATTTCAACTCTCACTCCAATGAATTTTCAAAACACAGTAAGGGTGTCTTATCACTCTTTGCCACAGAAACAGCTTTGCAGCAGAGAAAGAAAACCATTGTGCATACAAGCAACTGCAACATCATCCACAGTATTAACAGAGCATATGACAGTTGTACAGTTTTAAGCTGTTTGTACATGTATTAATTTCAGATGTAGTGGAATGAGTGACCATGCAACCATTTATGACTATTGCTTGCAGAAATGCAGTTTCTGTCTTATCTCTTTGCGTCTGTTCATTCTTCTCTTATCTGACAAATGATCTGAGACATGCAGTCTGTAAGGCATTTTGTATCATTGTGCTTAAAATGTGTGAGGATATTAAATAGTAATAATATAAAGTTGTCAACTAATTCAGGGGAGGTTGGATGTTACTGAACAGAAACTGATAAATGTGTGCTGCTTACTTACATTTCAAACCTTGACACAATTACTTTTATACTTTGTAAGTCTTACCTGGCTGACACACCCACTGGAGGTAAATGAATCTGAATCACTGTTGTGTTTTTTTCACCCTACCAATAATCATTCACAGTTGCAATGCATTAGCAACAAACACTGAAAGGCTGCCTGCACTATGTTCACATCAGCTACAGGGAGACCAGAAATTGGGATTCAGCAAATCTAATGAGTTCACACTTCATTTGAATCTTCACCGTGCTCACAGCCCTGAGACTACACTATAAAAAGTGAACTGTGTAGCTAGGGAACCTGAAAGTGAAAAGACTTGTTTAGGTGGATAACACAGAAGAGGATTCCTGTCACTTTGGATTTATCTGCACAGAAGACTACAGATCTTGATAAGATATAATTGCATTTTACAGTTATGTACTGGATATGCTCATGTCACTAAGAAAAATATTAATATATGCATTAGCAAAAGCTACTTTTATCTGCATGCACTTCTTATTAGTTTACTGATGGCATAGACCTTTTGTAAGGGCTTCTTATGTTCTCAGCTACACAGTCTTATTAACTTTATCACAAGTGCTAATGTGTTTCTCTCTACACTCTTCTATTGTTATTTCAGTGAAATGTAAATGTCCCATATAGACAATGACACAAAGGTGTTATACTTCTAGGATGGCCCATAGACACATATAGGGGGGTATTGTCCACAGGTAGAGATAACTAACAATTGCATAAAATTGAATGTTCTGTGGTAAATGTGTGCACATGTTTTTAGGGCAGTTGATTTGATACCACTTTTAGCAGTTCACTTGTGTTTTATTCCTTTTGGCTTGTTAGGAAAATGTGTCATTTGCCTGTTGTTTTGGAGGTGGGGGAGCCAAGTTCCATTTCTGTGTTGGCACAAACAAATTTTTTTTGTAGAGAGGCTTGCTTTGCTATTATTACTCTCTTTGTTTTGGATCCAGTCTTGTTTATTGTGTGATTGTAATATGTCCCAACCACATAAATTCTTTTTTAGATTTGAACATCTTGATTTATTTTTGTTTCTCCAGTGAGTAATATTAAAAAAACTATATTTTATGTGTTATATCTAAACAGGACTTTTATTTATGGGATACTTATATGTATTATCCTTCTTTTGTGTTTGATGTCACCTAGGACTCTGGCACTCAGGTGCCCCAATCCCTGCAACCCCCCCTTCAGTAACCCTGAGAATGAAGTAAGTGTCAAAGCATTCACGTGACATGGTGCCTTTTTGCTTGAGGAAGAATGTGTGGATATGTCTGGAAGAATGCAAATTTGGCACCAGATAGTGGATGATGTAAATGTCATAGCTGGCCAGAGCAGGACATATGACCATTAGCATCATAGGGCAACTGACATGATTTCATTGGCCTGGAGGAAAGCAGCTGCAGTGGCCTATGGACAGATGGCTACCAGGATGACTTGCTACAGAGCAACCACTGACACCAAATGAAGAGTTCCTGTCCACTGTCAGGGATCCATAGACCTTGTTGAAAAGTGCACAACAGCATGTGATTGATGTTGGTGCTGCCATTTCATAGAGGACAACCATGTCCCAGGAGGAGCTTCCAGGTAGGCTTCTTAATTTATTTTGTGTATAGTAAAATATTACAGCAATACTTAACTTCTGTTTAACATAATGTATTTGGAGGGGGGGCTAGTTGTATATTGATACAGTTAACAACACATTCTGGTTGATTGCACATTGGCTTGAGGTGAACATGTCATCCAAGTTTTTGTTAAATGTATCATTAACGGACATATAAAGGGCAAAAAAATTTTAACCCCCTATGTTACTGTTAATTGTGATAATGGTGTCTTTACCTTTTGCTTTAATTCTTCCAGGGCTATCTTCCATAGGAGCTCTGGAATCATCTGCATATGGTAAGCCAAGCATGTTTATGTAAGCACTGATGAGAAGTTCAAATAAATATTATTTTATCCATATGTGTGATGTGGGTGTCAGAACTGTTGTGTGTATTGCTGTACTGTCTGTAATAGTGGCACCACTTTTAGCTTGTTAGCGTATATTGGACTATAGTAGTGTAGGTATTAATTTATTTCCTATGTTTGCTGCGTATTATCACAGGTGATCCTGATATTGGAAGTGTAGGACTCTTACCACCTGATATCAGAGTATCGGCAGACTCTGATTATGATGGTGGCCAAATACAGGCACAGTTTGGGAGTTGCAGAGGTTGAATCTGACACTGAGATTGACATTCTGCCATCCTGTGTAATTCCATCAGACACAGCCAGTAGGCCTACACCAACCCATTCCAGCGAACCCTCAGATATCAGACAGGTGGAGGGTGAGAGAATCAGTCAGGGTAGTGCCTGTTGACTCTGGCTGTAGCCAAAGTGTGAGTGAGGTGCCATGCAAGAGGGTTGTTAGGGGGTGCTTAGAGGAGGCCTGCTGTCCATCCTCCACCTAATCTAGTTGTGTCTTCTAGTGTCAGTCAAGATATGTTTAGGCCCATCATGGAGGCACAGACACATTCCAATAGGTCCTCCAGTGAAATGCTTAGGGTTGTAGATGTGGCACAGACTGACATGCCTCCACCATGTTGCAGATTCAATAGATCAGATAAATGACACATTGGAATGGGCGGTGTCTGTGATGGAATGTCTGCTGTGAGTAGGATGGCATCTACATGTGTGTAGGTCAAGCACATCATCTGATGTTAGCCAACATGGCTGTTCCAATCACACTTCCATAGTGGCACTACTTCCACTGCTTATTAAGTGATTGAGATGTTTACACCCAGATGTGGCAGGCCATGAGGTCATGGCCCTGGGTATCCTCATGATGAGAGCTCATCCAGCAGACATCAGTCATGTTCAGGAAGCAGTGGTGCATCTCAGCATGGGAGTGGATGAGCCGGTTCTCATGGTTATGTATGACAGCGATGAACTGCCACATCTACCTTCTACAGCTCGCACCTCTCCAACATACCAAGACATAGAGCTAGCACAGAGCTTGTCATAGTTCTTGCATTCATTTACACACCAATTTTAGCTGGTGGGCCCATGCAGGCACACACACACACACACACACACACACACACACACACACACACACACACACACACACACACACACACACACACACACACACACACAAAAAACAGTGACATGGTTCGGCTGTGAGGCTTTAAGCTCATTCTGTCTCAGTGGCCATGTGTTACTTTATTTAAATGTCTGCCTGTTTCTCTTTCTTACTCCCACACAGTCACATACCTTTTGTGTCAGCCTAGGCTTCCTGCCACCCCCATCAACACACTGTGCAAGTGATGATAACTGTGCCATATCCTTATTTTCTATCTTTTGGATTCAGGAATGCATAGCTGACTTAGTACTTAGTATATCTGTGTTTGTGATGTGGTTTTGCTAATTGTACTGCTTTCTTACAAGTTTTTGTAATGTGTACATCCCTCCCCCACTCTTACAGCAATAAAGCTGGACTAAGCCATAAATAAAAGTGATAAAGGCTGAACAATAAGGAGCCTTGTTACATATTTTGGTCTTACAAAGTTAGACAGTTTATAGAATCAAAACAGTTTTTTTAACAGTAGTTTTAAGAATCTTCTGGGGCGTATGAAGTCTGAAACTGAAATGTGTCTCATTAATTGCTAACGTTTCTCTTTAATGATTTGTCAGCACAAAAGTATGTGGCCAGTACTTCAGGGCAGTGTGTTTCGGGGCAGAACTCCTGCATATTGTGGCCCTGTCCTCAGGAATACGGGGAAATATATGTGGTCACTGCTATGTTGGAGCATAACATTCAGGAATTGAGGGAACATCCTGGATGCTAATGCCTGTCTCACTCCTGGCATTTCCCCTGTTGGTCTCTGAAAGGTTCCTGTAGCTAAAATATTAAGCAATATACATACCTTTGTCTCCACTGGCATTGGTTCGCCTTGGTTTGCCCTGAGTCTGAGTTGAGGACTACAGAGGTTGAAGGGTTGAAGAGTTCCTGTAGTGTGTCTCTATCCAGTCTGTACAGTCTACAACTTCCACATCATGCAGATTGTGATAAGTTAACCAGGGTCTGAAAACCTTCTCATTGGCCATCATCTATTAGCAGCAGCATAGACTTCAGCCTGTTGCACATACATATGAATTAAAGCAACAGCAACCCCTAACCTTGTTTCTGTGTAGACTCCTTTCCATAGCTGTATTCCCATTAGATTTTGGAATTCACAGGGAAAACTAGCATTGAGTCTACACAGTTGCTTTATAGCTTGTTGAATAGCTACTCCATCTTGGATTGGTTGATTAGTAGACAATTCAGCTGCTTTTACTGTAATTAGCATGCCACAGTGTTTACTGTGTTTGTGCGGCTCTACACACTGAGTAGAGATGCCAAGTACAAAACAGTACACTGTCATGCGTGAGTCATGATGCGATGTGCACATGGTCTTAGCGGACCATGTAGAGTATATTGGCTCTGCTCTATTGTGCCTCTAACATTTTTCAGTTATTGATGTTTAATGTATTATATTCCTTGGTTTTGTGTATGCTTTCCTACTACTTTGCAGACACAGACTTCCAAAGAATTCTACATCAGGTGCTGCCATATAGACCAAGATTTGGTCACCTCATGATTCCCTATTAAACAGAGTATGTAAGTTCTTGAATCATTTATGAATAGTTCAGGTTTTTCTAACTGTTGGATTTCTCTAGTAAGGAATCAGTATACCTTTTCAAGTCCTTGCAGGTGGCTTGTTGAAAGGCTACAAATTATGGTATTTAATATTAGGGAGGATAATGAAGTATAATCTGCTATGTACTAGAGTGACAGGATATACATTTTACAATTAGAGGGGCTGTACAATATGCTTTCCTAACTTTTGTATTTATACAACATTCACTGTTTACATTGTTGCCTATTATTACCCCTAAATTTTTAATAATGATATTTTTATAAGTGAAGCATTTATTTTTCTCACCACAATATGTCCTTTTTGTCAGGTCTTGTATTCTTACATTTACAAGCAATAAAAGTGAGATCACTTACTGAACCAGGCCTGTATTTTTGTAGGTTATCTTTGAAATTTGTGGCATCTTTTGACAAAGTAATTTTATTACCCAGTTTGAAAACATCAGCAGGTTTGGTTATCCATCACCCATTTCATATTTTTATGTCTGAAAAGAAGATCTCACAAAGAAATAGCCACTGTATGGGTCTCTATGACACACTACTTGGGATAGACGGACACCCCACCTCCAGCCTTACTTGTTGCACCCTTTTGTTTAACCAATGTATTATTCATTGAGATATATAACTATTGGCATGTAATATTTTGATTTGTTAATTGTTCTCTCGTGTAAAATGATAATGTTAAAATCTTTATTATGGTTAACATAAGCAGCATGCACTGACAAGCCTTTATCGTGTGCTACACCATAACTTATAGTGCAACATCAGCTTAACAAACATATGCAATTCTATTTCTAAGAGGAGTATCTACTTGATATCATTTTGGATAAGGTCCTTGGTAAGGCTGATGGGTATAAAATCATTTGGATCTGATGTGAGGCCATGTCCTCTGTGAACTCATACTATTACAGCCTGCTGCTATATGTTAGAGGTGAGTCCACATGCCAACATTATGGGCCGGATTCACGAAACCTCTGTGTAAGACTTAATATGTCTTACTCGGAGGCTGAAGTTGTATGGTATGACGTCAGCATGCCATGCATATTCATGAGGGCATGCTGAATCATACCCAAGTCTAACACGATCCATGTAGGAAAATAGGGGGCGTGTCCGATTGCCGAGTACAGCAAAGGGACACACCCCCAGAAGAGTCAGAGTCCTGAAAGTAAACACCCACGAGCGAGTCCGCTGAAATGTCAAGGAACACAACACCACACATCCCCACAGACTAAACCCTACTGAAAATATGCAAAATGTAAAAATAGCAGTTTCCTTTTTTTTTATAATTTCCAAAATGTTTGCCCGCATTTGCGCTCGTTTGCGCAGGTATGCCCTTCGCTCAACCACAGTTAGCAGATATGAGATTGAAAAGCATATAAGATCTACATATGCAAATTAAGCAAAGTAGCAATAGCGTAGTGGTAGAGACGTCGCCCAAAGAATAGGTAGTCAGGGTTCGAGCCCCACAACATCCCCCTCCATTTTTCTTTAAATAAGTATGAAACAATTCCCCAATATATATAAATTTAATATAAGTAAAATGTAATGAAATAGCCCATGTATTTCTGAACAAAACCTATATTATGTATATATAAAAAGGATCATAATAGCCCGCAGCTTAGCAGTGCTTTAACAAGCTTAATATGAGTGCCCGTAGCTGAGCAGCACTTTAACAAGCTTAATATGAGTGCCCGTAGCTGAACAGCGCTTTAACAAGCTTAATATGAGTGCCCGTAGCTGAGCAGCACTTTAACAACCTTAATATGAGTGCCCGTAGCTGAGCAGCACTTTAACAAGCTTAATATGAGTGCCCGTAGCTGGGCAGTGCTTTACCCAGCTTAATAAGAGTGCTTATGGCTAAATAACGCATTACCCAGCGTAAGCCATTTGCGCTGCGCTGAGCTACGCTTAAACATCAGAAATCACCAAAAAAAAATATTTTTATTTTAATTTTGCATTTGGGAACATTTCCAGTGGCCGTATATTTGGCCATTGGCATGCTTCCTCAACCATATGCAACCTTTATTTGGAGCTGACAAGGCTCCATTGTGCTATTTGCAGAACGGTACTCAGTTGTCAACTGAGTACATTTCTGCAGCTAACTCGGCTCCTACTCGGACAGGTTTGTGCTTCCTGGATCTCAAATTTACCTCATTTGCATGCCTTTCGGCTGCAAGTGAGGTAATTTGCATATCCCAGCCCTGTCCGTGTAGGAGACGTTTTAGGAGCTCTCTTACACGCCCCTACAAGCTGTTCCTGGATCGCTCGTCGGACATGATGGCTGCATGGAGTCTTACTCTACATGTACACTCCGTGCAAGCCATCGTGAATCCGGCAGAATGTCTAACATAGCTAACAATGGTATAGTTTATTTCGACTACGATAGATGGAGTAAATTATTGCAACCGCAGAACAAAACCAGTGAAAAACAGCTCTACTTTCCTCAAAAATGGATTTTATTATAAAAACTCTAAGTCTCTAGCGCCTCCGCTGTTGCCTTTACAGAGTAAAAAAATTACCCTCTAAAACCCCATAGGGCTTAACAAGGAGTGTAATTGGCAAGGTTTTATATATTGATTGTTTTATTGGCAGCTTTGAGCTGTTTTATTAAATTGTATAATTGATTTATTGAAATGTTAAATGTCTTGGATATATATTGTGGGGTTTTAGAGGGTAATGTTTTTTATTCTGTAAAGGCAACGGCCGAGGCACTAGAGACTTAGAGTTTTTATAATAAAATCCATTTTTGTGGAAAGTAGAGCTGTTTTTCACTGGTTTTGTTCTGTGGTTGCAATAATTTACTTCACTATCGTAGTCGAAATATTCATGACCAGTGAAACTCTATGCTCCTTTCCTTGAATCTTTCGAGAAGTAGGTATGGACTTTAATAATAGCAATGTGGAAAGTAATAACAGTGGAAGTATGCCAATAGTGGATGGTGGAGAAGGTATAAACTGTGGGCAAAGAACTGCTAATATGGATATACAAAATGGGACAGTGCCACGTGTATTTAAAAAATGGGAAAATACTCGACAACGTAAGACCAGTAACCCTTTTGCTATGGTGGGTAAAAAGAAAGAAATTTCTGCTATACCGGCAGTACAGGACTTATGTGCGCAATTGGAGAAGTCCATCTTCAAAGAAGTTTCGTGTTTTATAACATCAATAGTCTCCAGAGATATTTGGAGCTTGAAATAACACCAAGAGGTTTGAGAGCTCTTAAAAATCCATCTTCTCCTTTTGTATTGTCAGAGGAGCTAGAGGTACATTTTCATGAAAGATGGATAGTGGCAGCGCATCGCTGCAGCTTAGAATGGGTGACCATTCTTGTAGAAAGGGATAGAATAAAAGGGGACAAGTTATTAATGGAGACAAAACATCTGTGTGAAGAAATTATAAAAGTGTCTTCTAATTTAATATTGGAGTCCTTTCTCACTGATATTAATGACAAATTGAATACATATGAGAAGGATTTGCTTAATCAGAAAAAAAATAAATTACAAAGAGATATACGAGATTATGAACACAAGAAACCTTTTATGCTCACAACCAATCAGCACACCAAAAGGAGGAGCGTAAGCTTTCAAAAGACAATACTACTTCCGGGCCACAAAAGAACAGAAGCTTTGTGTCGGGAGAAAGTGGGGCGTCATCGTATGAGGATGAAGAAGGATTTCAGCAACAATTTCCAGCTTTACAAAGACCTGTTGATGGAGAATCATTTCACAGGACATTTCGAGGTTCCAGTGGATATAGTAACAACTACAATGCCAGAAAACGAGGCTGGCAGGGACAAGACCATAATAGAGACCCGGGGGAAGGACGATACAAGAGAAGTAAATGGACTAATTAATAAGGTAGAACAAGTTCATTTAAAAGATTATGTTGTTAATCTGTCTAATTATGTTTTTGATGACATAGAGTTAGCAGTTTTAGAAAGAGGTTTAAAGTTTATTCCCACAGTGTTACCTCGAATGTACGAAGTGAAAGGGGAGATTTATGACTTAGTATGAAAAATGCATGTAAAGGAATATTCTTTTAATTTAGGGGAACGAGATATTTTTCTAGAAAATGATTCTGACTCAACAATTAGTGGGGAATTTTATTCCTGAGAGTCAGATATAGAAAATAATGCTTATACCCTATTTTATTTGAGTAAAATTAAAACAAAAAGTACTTTTTTTCCACCTTATAAAAATGCTTATATACAATGTTTTAGTAATGCATTGAATTTAATAGTGGAAAAAGAGTTGAAAGAATATGTTAAGAAGAATAATGAATACAATTTCAAAAGAGAAGAATGGTTGAAATTACAAAAAATGAGTCGGAATCAAGATTTAATTTTTAAACCCTCGGATAAGGGGGGTAAATTAGTAGTTATGAATTTGATTGACTATTTAGAAATGTGTTTACAACATTTAAAATCAAAGAGGTATATGGTGTTGTAGATGAAACATGTTTACTCAAAGCTCAACAGGATTTATACAATTTATTAAAAAAAGGAGAGTGGTTGCATTATTTTGTGGCTAAGGATATGACACACAAATTGTATGTAAAGGATAGTACAATAGCAACATTTTTTTGTGTTCCTAAATTACACAAATATTTGCAACAACCTCCTGGTCGTCCAATAGTTTCAGCCACTGGATGTTTTACATACAATGTAGGCAGTTTTTTGCATGAAATATTAGTTAAAGAAGTGGTTAAATTGTCATCTTATATTAGGGACTCGTATGATTTCCTAGGAAAAATACAGGAAATAGAGTGGACTAAGGACATGTTTTTTATCACAGCGGATGTAGTTAGTTTATATACAAGCATAGAACATTATTTAGGTCTAAGAGCTGTACAACATTTTTTGAGGGATACACCAAGGACTCAATATATTATGGAACTTATACATTTTTGTTTAACAAATAATATTTTTGAGTTTGATGGAACTTTGTATTAACAAAAAGTAGGAACAGCTATGGGTGCGACATTCGCCCCAGTTTATGCCAATTTATTTATCGGGTTAGTAGAGAATGAACACATTTATAGAAGTCAGTTTTTCAACAGGTATGTGGTAAAGTATTTTCGCTTTATCGATGATTTGGTATTCATCTGTAGAGGCGGAAATAATTTGGCACTTGAATTTATAGAATATTTAAATAATAATAATTATAAAATTAAATTTGATGGGATTCAGATTGGTATGGAAATTAATTTTTTGGATATTTCCTTGAAAGGACAAATAGGTAAAAAGATATATACTGTTATATATAGGAAGTTTAATTAGGCAAGTAGGATGTTGCATGCTACAAGTTGTCATCCAGAACATACTTTAAAATCTATACCTTATGGTGAAATGTTAAGAATAAAGAGGTTGTGTAGTGATGTTGAAGTGGCAAGAGAAGAAGCCAAATGCATGATGTTTAATTTTATAGAGAGAGGTTATAATTTAGATGAAGTAAAACAAAGTTATGTAAAATTATATAAAGAAAATAACAAGGGAATATCTAATAAAAAACTATTATGAACAATGAATTCAAAAAAATAATAAAAAAAGAGAAAGAAGGTTTAGATATACTTTTTGTTACTAAATATACTGTTTTTTCCAATAAGTTGAATGAGATAGTGAAAAGTTATTGGAAACAGATTAGAAAAGAGGTGTCCTCCTTGTCAGATATGGAACTTTGTGTTTCATATCAAAGGGGACACAGTCTAAAAGATTTTCTAGTATGAGGAAGGTATAGAAGACCAGTACAAAGGTTAGGAGACACTGTTATTAAGAAGGGGACTTTTCCTTGCAGAAAATGTTCAGTCTGCCAGTATATAATAAATGAGGCAGAAAAAATAGGAGATAAGAGTTGTAATACCGTGGGTGTTTATTCTTGCTCGAGTAGAGGTGTAATTTATTTAATTAAGTGTTCATGTGGAAAAAATTATATAGGGGAGACCAAAAGAAGTTTTGCAGAGAGAATAAAAGAACATATGTGGGATGTGAGAAATAAAAAAATGTCGAGTCCAGTAGCAAAACATTTTCATTTGACACATGGGGGGGACACAAAGGATATGAAGGTTACAGTTTTAGAACAAATAAAATATCAGTATGGTAATGATGATTTGTTGAAATATGTTCTGAGGAAAAAGGAAGCCATTCTTATTATGAAATATGAAACTTTACAGCCCAAAGGGCTTAACAAGGAGTGTAATTGGCAAGGTTTTATATATTGATTGTTTTATTGGCAGCTTTGAGCTGTTTTATTAAATTGTATAATTGGTTTATTGAAATGTTAAATGTCTTGGATATATATTGTGGGGTTTTAGAGGGTAATATTTTTTACTCTGTAAAGGCAACAGCCGAGGCGCTAGAGACTTAGAGTTTTTATAATAAAATCCATTTTTGTGGAAAGTAGAGCTGTGTTTCACTGGTTTTGTTCTGTGGTTGCAATAATGGTTTCGTTTAGTTTTCCCCTAATTCTGTGCAGAACCTCCCCAGGTATGTTGCCTGGTCCTATGGAACTTGAGAATTTAGTTTTACTTGTAGCACAGTAATTAGTTCTGTGGTTAAATAAGGGATATCTGCCACATCCTTTCGATAGCACTCTGATGTTATTATTTATTTATGTATTTATTTATTTATTTATTTATTTATTTGCATTTGTTTACCCGGAGGTCTACTTGGCCAAGGTGAGCCCATTAACAGTAGAGACCCTGGGAGAAAAACTCCAAAACAAACAACATGATAAAGCTACAGAATCAAAATACAGAAATCAAGCAGTGATAGTACAGAACACTACATTACAGAATAGGTGATACAATAAAATAGATAATACTAGTTATACAGATGTTAGATTTTAACTATGCAAGCCCAACACGAATACAATTGATGACGGGGGATAATAGCGAATGTGTGAACAATACAGTGTTACAGATACGCAGTACAGAGGTAAAGATGAAGAGCAGCAGATTAACGATTCAGAACATAAGGTAGAGCCTTAGCGCTATTGTTATATCGGCATCAAGCACGAACAGAGGATATGCTAGGTAACATATAACAGATTATGTGTGGCTGGGTGGCACATATTCGACTAGTAAGTTGGAAGCACTGAAAATATATATGAGGAGTATGAGCCATTAGTGAGATGGGGAGGAAAAGTAGGAAGGCTAGGAATATTGTATTCTGTTATAGTCAGTGCGGGTACATGTACATAGCCAATGTGAGAACAGGTGTTGTTTCAGCGAAGTCTTAAAGCATTCAGGTTTGCTGACGGACCTAATTGAAGGAGGGAGAGCATTCCATAGTTTTGAGATGGCATATGGGGGGACATCTGACCAGATGAAAGGTTACATTTTGAAACATTAAGGAGCATCTGATTGAAGTATGCTGATGTATTTTTTTTATTATTATGAAGTTTGTTCAAAATTCATTATAGCTATTATTTCTGTTTGTCAATAGTCCACTGTGCAATTTTTCTTGTTTGGCTGTTGGCACAGAGGAGTAAGGCTGTGAGCTATAGCTCCTGTGGTACAGGGCTTGATTCCTTCAGCTCTCATTAGATCACCCCTGAAAATGGATTGTGGACCTACCTGTTGAATAAATGGGACTTATTATTATCTTCCAAATATCTGCTGCATACTATATGCAGATAATGATGTGTTTACAAGATGATAAAAATAATTTAATAAATTAAACAATTACAAGAGGACTTTTCCTAGATATGGAACTGGTTTGCTTACAATAATCTTATAGTTAACACCGAAAAGTCTGCTGCAAGGAGAGAGAGAGCCTTACAAGACTATCTGCAAATATATAGAGCTGAGTATATTTTTCTGTATTATTCTGTATTATAGAGCTAAATTGCTGCTTAGATATCTGTTGTCTTGCTGTTCTGCAAATATACAGAGATCAGTATATATTTTTCTGGTTTTATAAATTTGCACTGTGATTCCTCACATCTCTGTTGAAACTGTTTTCCCCACCCCACCCCCTCCCTGTTCTTGGTTGTAGTTTAAATTTGGTGGCTTTTGCAGTGCCCGCCCCACTGTAGATTTGATCTAGGACACTCCCCCAGTCCCATCTCTTTAAAGCATTCTACCTAATAAACCCTTTCTGCACTTGCTTTTAGTCCTTTTTAATTTAATTGCATTTTTTCAAACTGTGTGGACTAATATTGCTACATACTCAAGTGTGCCAGCTTGCACTGCATGGGAATTGTTTTTACTACTGTTTTTGCTACTTTTCTGGAAAAAACAAATTGTAAGCTTGTTTCCTACCTTTCCTGTAATTAGTGTTCCAGATACAGATTTGCTGTATCCAGGACTGTTTGTAAGTTTCTGAGCCCCGCAAGCCTTTCTGTGTTGGAGGGAAACCTTCTAGCTTATCAGTGGGAGTGGTAAGCATTAGGTAACCTGTCTACCACATAAGGAGTGGTTCTGGCCCAGAATTTGTAGTTATTGGCCGTTTGGGCAGTCTTCCATCTCTCTCAAATTTCTGATTTGAAGGCCTGCATTTGCACTTGTTTCTGTCCTGTAACTCCTGGGCCCATCTCATTTGCTCACTCAAAAAAAATAATAATTTTATCTGCTTTTACTGTATTTGTGTTTCTTCCTACTTTATTTTGCTTTTGCGACATCTTAATAGTACTCAATTGTATTTATTACTGCTTGGTGTAACTCATTCTAAGCCTTTTAGTTTAAGCACTTGGGCTTCAAACCAGTTGTTTTACATTAAGAAGGTTTGTGGTCTGCACTGGCAGAACAGGTAGCTTACATCCTTCTAAGTTGGGAACTGCTGATTGAGGGCTCAGTGTCTGTTATTCTAAAAGTGTATTAATTCTGGTTTAAGCACTTGGGCTTCAGGCCAGTTATTTTACATTAAGAGGGTTCGTGGTCTGCACTCTAGTGGGAGGAGAGGCTGGACTCTGCCCTTCTGAGCTGGGAATTTCTGGTTAAAGGCTTATAGTGCCTGCATATTTGAACTGCTTCTTACTGAAATTGGTGCACCTTGTTTGCTGTAGTATAGACTAGATCCAGGCCTGCTGAATCTAGCTTTGTTTGTATAACTTGAGCACTAATCCAGGCATTCTTTAAAGTATTCAATTGTATTTATTACTGCTTGGTAGTAACTTGATTAAAGTGTAGCTATCATTCTAAGTCTTTTGGATTACGCACTTGGGCTTCAGACCAGATGTTTTACATTAGGAAGGTTTGTGGCCTGCACTGTGGTGGCAGGACAGGTAGTTTACATCCTTCTAAGTTGGGAACTGCTGACTGAGGGCTCAGTGTCTGTTATTCTAAAAGTGTATTAGTTCTGGTTTAAGCACTTGGGCTTCAGGCCAGTTATTTTACATTAAGAAGGTTCGTGGTCTGCACTCTTGTGGGAGGAGAGGCTGGACTCTGCACTTCTGAGCTGGGAATTTCTGGTTAATGGCTTATAGTGCCTGCATATTTGAACTGTTTCTTACTGAAATTGGTACACCTTGTTTGCTGTAGCATAGACTAGATCCAGGCCTGCTGAATCTAGCTTTGTTTGTATGCTTGTTGTTTGCTTGTTATTTCCCTGAAACGCTAAGTCCACCTAAAATGCGGCTTTTCAGTGCTTCTGTGGATCCCTAGTGATATCTGCATTGCTTACTGTACTTATTTCCTTGTTTCACTTGAAAGAAAGTTACTGTTTGTCATTTTAAGTTACCTGTAACACATTGCATTTAAGTTACCTGGCACTTGCTCACTAAAGCAATTATATAAGTCAGCACTAAAAAATTAAAAGCACTACACCCTCACAAACTCCCCTTGAGTACCTTGTTCCCCATTGGCCCTTTTTTTCAATTATAAAGGAATTCCCAATACTATTCTAGCATGTACAAAGGTCAGTTGTCAATCTCCTCTCCGGTCCAGCTGGTGAATCTGGGAATCTTGAGGCAATGTTACAACTGCCTCATGTACACAGACAACCCTCTCCTCCTCCCAACAAATTCCAACACATGTGAGAGATGTAACCATATAGCCAAACTGGAGGCTAAGCTCTCTCAACTCAGTACTGGTGTAACCAGTCAGGAGGAGAAGGAAACCACACTCGTTACAATTCCAGTCTCACATAGACCTACTACGACAGCAAACCAAACACATAAACACACAAAAACATACTCGGAGGCTCTAAATAAAAATCTGCCTAAGCAGCAGAGACCTCCAAAGCAGACACCCAAGCAACCGCTACCCCAAAACAAAACACATGCAACACATAGCTCACAAAGCCAGTGTGCCAAACAGTCACAGCCCTTAAGGCTAAACAGCACACCTGATACACTTGTAATAGGTGACTCTATCGTCAGGCACACTGACATCCCGCTCACCAGGCTGAACAAGAAGAAGGCCACGGTGAGCTGCCTGTCAGGCGCTAGGATCCACCACATAACACAAGCACTCAGGTCACTCCAAAGCAAGTACAAATATGACTTGGTCATTGTCCATGCTGGTGTGAATGACCCGAGACGTACCTCCCTGGACTACATGAAAAGAGACATAGAGGAGCTCTCTGAGCATGTAGCCCAGGCCGGTATGACCCTGACCTTGAGTAGCATCTTACCCTTACCAAGAATGATGCCACAATATGAAGACAAGATGATCAATTTCAACAATTGGCTTAAGTATTGGTGTCATTCAAAGGGGATTCAATGCCTGTCAGCCTGGGATGACATGCTCGACAAGCCACGATGCTTCGCTAGGGACAGCTTGCACCTGTCACCCCCTGGGCTTTTGGATATTGGCAAAGGCTCTTGCTTCCCCCATAGTGCCTTTTTTAGGCAAGGCTCAAAAGACAAACCCACCTCCATAGGTATCACAAGGGATAAGAAACTAAGAGTAATGCTACTCAACGCCAGAAGTCTAAACCTCAAGATGCATGCACTCGAAACTCTCCTTAGCATGGAGAACATTGACATCTGTGCAGTAACAGAAACCTGGTTCAAAGCTCCCGAGAGCACCCCAGCACTACCAGGTTATACCTCATACCATGCTTTTTGGCCCCAAAACTTGGACCGAACCATAAAAGGAGGGGGAGTATCAATATTCGTCAAAGATACCCACACCTCCAGGTTGGTGGCACAGCATGAAGCATCAGAGACTATCCATGTGCAACTAACAGTGGGTAAAACTGCCTTCCAGTTTATAGCCTGCTACAGACTACCCTCCCAAACCCAGGAACCCCACTCAGCCTTCCTGAGAACACTGGAAAATATGAAGGTCTCTCCAAACACCGTTATATTGGGTGACTTCAACTACCCAAACATAGACTGGGAGCATTGCTCTAGCTCCAACACCCTAGCCCAAAGGTTCTCAGAATTTATAAACTCAAATGCTATGGAACAACTTGTTACCACTCCCACAAGAGGGGAAAACATACTGGACCTGATCATCACCAACATGGGGACTCTATGCTCCAGACCAGAAGTGTATCCCTCACTGGTAAGATCAGACCATAAACTAATCTCACTGGATATTCACATCCCAACCCCACCCTTTGCCCAGAAAACCACAGTGAAAAAATTCTCTAAAGCAAATTTCACACTCCTCAAAACCGAGGTGGAATCCTTCAAAGCCCCCGAGCCTGTGGAAAATATGGTCCAGACCGCAGAATCCTTTATAAACACATTCTATGAACACCTTCAGGAATGTATGGATCATGCAATCCCAAATAAAATGAAGACCCAATCCTCCAAAGGCAGACGTCCTGTCTGGTGGACCCCAGCCATAAACAAACTATACAATAGAAGGTGGAAGCTACTACATGATAGAGGAAAATCCCAAAAAGGGAAGGCATCTCTGATCAGTATTAGCAAAAAACTATGGGCACTCATAAAATCGTCTAAGGCCAGCTTCGAGAGAAAAATTGCACAGGACACTAAGGATAATCACAAGGCTTTCTTTAGTTATGTTAGGGACCTGGGTGGGAATTCCCAGATATGCTCAGAGTTACTCCAAAATGACAAAAAATACATCAAACCCACAGACATTGCCAACATCCTAGCTGACAAGTTAAACGCAAACTTCTCCCCCCACCTCCCCACCAAAAGGGCAAGTATCTATCCCAGCAGAGTGCTGCCTCCCTGACATCTCAGATGCTTAGGTAAGAGCCGCCCTCTCCAAAGCAAAAAACACAGCATCAATGGGACCAGATGGTGCCCCGGGCTGCGTCCTACATGAACTCCAAGAAGAGCTAAACCCAAACATAAAACTACTGTTCAGTCTCAGCCTTACTACAGGATATGTACCCAAAGAGTGGCGTACAGCAACAGTGGTCCCCTCTCCACAAAGGTGGTGCCTCAACGGATCCTGGAAACTATTGCCCCATAAGCCTGACTAGCTTGGTCTGCAAAGCTATGGAAAGGATCATCATGGACCTCATAAATAAAGATATTGGGGACCTACAGACACTGGATCCTACCCAGTTCGGCTTTGTTAAGGGCAGATCCTGCCTCTTAAACCTGGTCAATTTCTTTGAAACAGTCACCAAGGCCATTGATGAGGGGAAGGTGGTCCACACAGCCTACCTGGACCTCGCAAAAGCCTTCGATACAATACCCCACTCGGGCATTATAGATAAGCTCACCAGCTTAAATATAAACCCCTATGTCACTAGATGGGTTGCAAACTGGCTCAATGACAGAACACAAATGCTTAGAATTGCTGGAACCATGTCAGACTCCAAACCAGTTACAAGTGGCGTCCCACAAGGCTCAGTCCTGGGACCTCTCTTGTTCGGTATATATTTCTTGGAGGTACAGGCCAACACGGAAGGACTGTGGCTGACCAAGTTCGCAGATGACTGCAAACTCGGCGCCATAATCGACTCTCCAGCCGACACAAGCATCCTCCAAAAGGGCCTCATAGAAACAGACAACTGGTGCCAGAGCCATGGCCTCAAGCTAAATGCCAAAAAGTGTATAGTCATCCCCTTTGGCAAAAACAAAGTGCCCACAAATTACCACATAGGTGGTAATCCATTAAGTACAGAAGAAGTAATTAGGGACCTGGGGACCCAAGTTGATAGCAATCTCTCATTTGACAACCATGTGGCCAATGTGGTTAGAAAAACATTTTATATAGCCCACCTAATCATGAAGGAATTCGCATCTAGATCAGGGGAGGTCATCGTGCCTCTTTACTCATCCCTCATCAGGCCCATAATTGAGTACAATGCCCCTTTTGGGATGTACCTTACCAGACACCTGCAGCAACTGGAAAGACCCCAAAAGTACCTCACCAAGAGGATCAAAGGGCTCAAACAGATGACATATGCTGCCCGGTTAAAGAAACTCCAGCTCTACTCAGTGGCATACCACCTGCTCAGAGGCGATCTGTGCCTGACGTATAAAGCCATGTCCAAACTGGAATTAATGGACATGCTGCACCTCAGAAAATCCAAATCCCATTGAGCTACGCGCTCGAGAGACTTGAACCTCAGCACTGAAATAAATAGGACATGCTGGAGGGACAGATTCATAACCCAGAGGCTCCCTTCACTCTGGAATAAAATCCCAGTCCAGGTTAGGTAGTGTCCCTCATTGACTCTCTTCAAGAGGAATCTTGATGAGTGGATGGGAGATCGTAGGTTTACCCCGGGTATCACTTCTGTGTCACTGTTAGACAGAGGCACAGTATACTAACCTCGAAAAAGGGCATAGCAAAATTAATTTAAAATGGGTGTCGAAAGACAAACACACTCTGGCTAGGCTTATAAGTGCCCTAGGGCAGATAGCCTAGTATGAACCTATGAACCTATGAACCTATGAAAAGAGATTCATAGAACATCAGCTTCTAAACATTAAGGCTCCAGAAGGAATATCCATATCCTCAAATGAAATGCAAAGGTATCTAGGCATTATACTAGATAAGTTATGCTTTGACAGACATGTAGAATAGCAGGGTGATGAAACTCTAAAACAGAAAAGTATTATATAGAATCTCCCACCTGCTTACTGCTGAAGCTCAACCATTAAGCGACAAAAAAATGACCTCATTCCATGCCTTGAATATTGTCTACCACAAATCTGTCAACATTTCCAACAAATTATTGTTACAACTGGAAGTGCCGAGAATAAAATACTTGGGATTTCTTCATTTATTATATAAGAGAGAAGACCACTGTGACATGAAACTGAAAACCAAAAGACTACCAGATGAGAAAATGTATATTTCTTAATAAATACTGTGCCTAACAATCTACTAAGTGAAAGTTATTGTACCTTTAAAAATCAGTTTACTTATCAGAAGTTTGCAGTTTAAATTAACAAGTTAAGATACTATATAGCTACAAAGAACAAAGTAAAGAAATAAAATGAAATTAGTTGCTACTTTGTATCAGCTTAGTTGCTTTTTCTCTTTCATTTTTTTTTCTATTTGCATAGTCACAAAGACATACTTTAGTGAAAACAGAAAGACCTTCTACAAATATGTCTCTGTACCAGGAAATCTCTAAAAAGGCAAATGCAAAAAGCTAGAAAACTCTTTTTAGCTCTTAAAGGCATACCTGACTAGCGAATGTTAAGTATGATTGTTACAGACAAATTGACTAGATCTAGAGAACTAGTGGTATGAGATCCTTCTAAAAATCACATTATACTTAACAGAGTACAGCTATAATGACATATACAGACAACTATGTAAATGCTGTAAATTAATAGTTTAGGTACCCTTAGATCTTCTTCTTTTGGCTGCTCCCATTAGGGGTCGCCACAGTAGATCAACTGTTTCCATTTCTTCCTGTCCTCTGCATCTTGCTCTGTCACACCATCCACCTGCATGTCCTCTCTCACCACATCCATAAACCTTATCTTAGGCCTTCCTCTTTTCCTGTTACCTGGCAGCTTCATCCTTAGCATATTTTTCCCAATATACTCTGCATTCCTCCTCAGCACATGTCCAAACCAATGTAATCTTGCCTCTCTGGCTTTGTCTCCAAACCTTCCAACCTGGGCTGACCCTCTAATATACTTATTCCTAATCCTGTCCATCTTCATCACACCCAGTGCAAATCTTAACATCTTCAACTCTGCCACGTCAAGCTCTGACTCCTGCCTTTTTGTCAATGCCACTGTCTCCAACCCATATAACATAGCTGGTCTCACTACCCTCTTGCAGACCTTCCCTTTCACTCTTACTGGTACTTCTCTATCACAAATCACTCCTGACACTCTTCTCCACCCACTCCATCCTGCCTGTACTCTCTTCTTCACCTCTCTTCCAAACTCACCATTACTCTGAACTGTTGATCCCAAGTACTTAAACTCATTCACCTTTGCCACCTCTACTCCCTGCATCCTCACCATTCCTCTATCCTCCCTCTCATTCACACACATATATTCTGTCTTAGTCCTGTCTTCTCTCTAGAGCATATCTCCACCTCCCCAGCGTCTCCTCCACCTGTTCCCTACTCTCACTACAGATCACATTGTCATCTGAAAACATCATAGTCCACAGGGACTCCTGTCTGATCTCGTCTGTCAACTTGTCCATCACCATTGCAAATAAGAAAGTGCTCAGAGCTGATCCTTGATGTAATCCCACCTCCACCTTAAACGCATCTATCACTCCCACCACAGACCTCACCGCTGTCACACTACCCTCTTACCCTTAGATATAGTTCAATTATTTCTGTAAACAACAACCATGCAAAAGCACAGCTAGTGATGGTGTCCTTGTACAGAATGCAGTCCACTTGGTGGTTAAATGCTGGTTCTATGTGATTCTGACAAATACTGATTTGAAACCTTAAAAGGGGATTGATGAAGATGATAATGATGGTTCATATAAAAGCAGATGAATGTAGTACTTGAAGTATACATTTTGGCTATAATCTAACCTGAATATAAATGTTAGTTTGAAATATAACTCAGAAAGTAATCTGTTTTATAAATGTTTTGTTTTAAAATTGCTACTGTGTTTGGGCAGGCAATGCCTAAGAATGGTCTTTGGACAAGATCATTTGGACATGCAAAGAATCCTCCCTTATTCAGTATGCTGACGGCTCCACACTTATATCCATCTCAAATAACATTCCTGAACTACACTCCCTGACCCAACAGGCCCTACTATCCACTGAACAATGGCTCTCTCACAACCTATTGATCCTAAATCCCAAAAAGAACAAACTCCTACTTTTCCTTCCCTGTTCTCTTTCTCATCACAAAACCTCCTTTTTTATTACATCTTCTAACAATGCAAATATCTAACCTGACACCCACACAAAACTCCTAGGGGTCATTATCGATGACGAACTCAAGTTCAACCTACACATACTCCAATGTATAAAAAAAACAAACCAGAAACTAGGTCTGCTATATCAGAACAAAAAATTCCTAACCCCTGAATCTAGACTTACCCTGGGCCAGGCACTCCTCCTCCCCTCCCACTTATACGCCGCCCCAGTTCTTACCAATATCCAGGCCTCTACTCTAAACAAACTGCAAGAGATTACTATAAAATAGCCAGATTCATTACTAACTCCCCATACAACTCCCACCACTGCATTTCTTTAAACTCTCTTCAATGGCTTGAACTTCCCCAGTTTCTGCTGTCTTATCAATTTCATATGCTACACTCTTTTCTTTATAAACCCTCCTTCTGCCCATCTCTATCTTCCTTAGTCTCCATCTACATCTCATCCCGGACCCTCCATACTTCTAACCAACAATTACTTGATATCTACCACCACCCAAAAAGGTCAGTAGGCAAACTACTCTACAAACACTCCCTTGCCCATGCTTGGAACAAACTTCCCCTTGACTTACGTTCAATCTCCCACACCTCACACTTTAAAAATGAACTAAAAGCTTATTTTCTGAATTCCAGAACCTGCCCTTGCCATGACCCTACCTAGTCTTCCTTCCCTTTATGTACCCTCAAAAGGACCATACTTAGTACCTCATTACACCTCTCTCTCCAATGTGTCTACTATGCATTTGCACAATTTTATACAAACAGAAAATGTTAATTGTTGACCTATTGAACTATATCAATGTAAAATTGTTACTTAGCTTCTTTTTAATGCAACTTTAACTTTATGCATGTATCCGAACATATGTGAATCATTTTGCTATAACTGCTATTATATCAATATTGTTTAAAATTGTACTTGTTTTAAAATGTATTACTGGAGCTTTTCTCCTCGGGTCTCCACTGAAAATGGGCCACAAGCCCAGTTGGACAAACCTGGTTAACAAATGTCAATAAATAAATAAATAAATAAATAAATAAATAAATAAATAAATTTACCTGGTTAACAAGTTCTAATAAATAAAAAAAACAAAGCCAGTGATTACTTCACTCCTTATTGATAATATGCTGTATTCGTAATTTTCACTTTCATTTTTCTGATGCAGTTTAAGAATATCTTGTTATTATTGGTTTTATTCTCTGAAACTGATTCGAGTTCATTGCCCGAGCAAGAAGAGCTGATAATAAGATAAAGCAATTTCTAAAATATATTTAATTTAGACTTGTTTTTATTACTAGGGTAATTTTTGAAAGTTAAGTAATATGCATGGAAAGTAATAGGCATGCACACCTCACCCTGTTAGGACATCCTAATATGAACAAACCTCTGTCCACAACCTGTGACTCCAATAACACAGTGAAAATACATTGTCAGGGTGATGGAAGAAATATCAGAAGAAGAGGACCACATCCTCAACATGCAGTTGACCAGGAAATTGTAGGCTTCCTTAGTCTTTCTTTCAGCACTGCCCCATAACTTAGTTTTGTTCTGACAGCATGCATGTGGCTGGTGGCATTGTTTGAACACTTGTATAAACAGTGAAGGATGCTCTCAATAAAATGTTGACATTTTCAAAACACTATGAAATTCTGTTCATGTTTTGTCATTATACTGGCAGCATCATGTACATGTATCTATAGCACTGACATTTTGTATTGCTATAGTTTTCTTGTTTCCAAAATTTGTACTTTCATATGATTGATTCCTTATTTCCCGTATATGATCTTTGCTCTATCAATGGGTATCTTGTTTTGTTAAACACTAGGATAAAAGAGGAGGCTCTCATTTTAGCAATAGTTTAGAAGGAAAGATAAAAATGTGTTTTTATTCTGCTCTGCTAATAGACTTTTTCGCAAGTCTGCAGTAATTGTCTTAAAAGGACAGAAAACTGAATTAGGATAAATAAAATTGATGCTATAGGCCAACAAAAAGTGCAACTTTCACTGCGTTAGATAACAATCTCAAAGAGCTCAAATTTCTCAAACATCATCTGTTAAATTATATGATAGGCATGTCAGGCTATGTCAGTCAGATGGTGAAACATTTGTTTTCATATATTGAGTAGTTTTTAATCAGTGAAGAGGTAAGAGTTCTTGAATAGTTTTCTTTGGAGTTTTTCATTTAGCAGGCCATTCTTAGTTTATCTACATAATCAAAGCATACTGAGCAGACCTTTGGGAGAAAATGTTCTCTTCTTATGTGGTAAATAGTTTTGAATACATGAATGTAGAATACAGATGTTCATCTTCACATGATAATGACAACAAGACTTCATGTTCTTCTGTTCCAGTGTTTTAACTAAATTGCACAGCTCTGTTCACTTCTCCAGAAGGGTATATAAGAAGGCAATGTTATTCTCCAGTCCAATTGGAATTTCTTTAAAGAAAACTTTTTTTTACCTTGGAGTTTGCAACTAACTTATATTGAAATTTCAAAAATATGGCTATAAATCCCTACTAGTTCTGATTGTGCTGACTTGTGAAAGACAGGTAAAAGCATCCTTTGTTCACACTTCACATTTCTATAGGTTTAGTACATTAGAAAGACATGAACATGCAATATGGCTAGACATTCTGTGTACTTTTCTGGACACCATAATTTCTACCAGAACTTTCTTTGCTTGGGTTTTCAGTATCATTCAGTGTCTGTGATGTTGAGTCTTATCCTGATGACATTCTATATGAATCTTAGTCTCTTGTGTTCTGCAATCATTACAATTAATCTATGGGCAGGATTCACAAAGCCTCCATGTAAGAGTTACAAGGCTTACACGGAGGCTGCAGTTAAACGGTGTGACGTCAGCATGTCATGCATATGCATGAGGGCATGCTGAATCACACCTAAGGCTAACACGGTCCGTGTAGGACAGTAGGGGGCGTGTCCGTAGGGCGAGCCCTGCAAACAGACACGCTCCCTGAAGAGTAAAAGTCCCGAAAGTAAACCCCCACAACAGAGTCCGTGTAAATGTGAATAAACACAACACAACACATGCCCCCACAGACTATGAACATAAAATGTATAAATGAACATCTTATATTTTTTTTTATAAGATGTAAAGATGTTTGACCGTGAGTGCGCTCGTTTGCGCGGGCGTGCCCGACGCTTAGCCACAGTTAGCAGTCAGTGGAAAAGCATATAAGAACTAAATATGCAAAGTAAGCCAAGAAGCAATAGCGTAGCAGTAGAGACGTCGGCTGAAGAGGAGGCAGTCGTGGTTCGAGCCCCCATAACATCAATTTTTATTTTTAGTGAAATAAGCACGAAACAAGTCCCTGACATATATGTACATATATAAAATTATATTTTCTGTAAAATGGAATGGAATGGCCCATGTATTTTGAAAAAATGTGAGATAAAAAAAAAAAAATGGCAGATGTGCCTATAGCTGAGCTACAGTCTAACAAGTTGAGAATATCTGCTTGTAGGTGAACAGTGTTTTAACAGGTGTAAAATGAGTACCCATAGGTGAGCAGTAGTTTAATAGGTGTAAAATGAGTGCCCGGGGTTGAGCAGCATTTTAACATGCTGACACTGTGTGCCTGTAGCTGAGTTGAGTGTAATATGCGTGCTGACAGCCAAACCACGTGTAAACCAGCGTGATCCATTTGCGCGGAGCAGCGCACCGCGCCAACAAGCTAACCGACGGGCAACGTTGAGCAAGCTGTATCAAAACTGCCTTTACACAGACACACCTCCTAGCCTGTGTAGACAGTCATAAAATATAAAAAGCAATGGCCAGGTTTGAACCCAGGATACCATGCACCATAGTCAAAGTACTGAACCACTAAACCATGACAGTTGCACTTAGAAATGCAGTAATAGCATATATATAGGAATGAATAGAAAGAGGAGCATGACAAAGCAGGTTTTGTGAAGCTGATACAATTCCAAAATGGCCAATCACAGATAAGTGCGGGAAAAACAGCATATATAAGCCCCATAGGCGGGAATACACAGCATAACCGATTGTGGAACCGACTTGCAGCCAGGATGTCAGGTGTAGGAGAGAGTAGTTGCTTCCGAGCACAGAGGTGGGGCATTGAGGAGTCCAAATATATGGTTTGGCTCCTCGTCCATAATCATGAGGCCCAACTCATGCAGGGCCAGGTCCTATGGGGAGCATATAAGGCTGAGGCGTGGGACCGGTTGGCACATGATCTCACCAGTGCCACAGGAATACCAAGGACTGGTGAGCAGGTCCGTCACCACCATGCAGACCTGAAGAGATGGAAGCAGGACCAACTGAACCATTGGATCCAGGAGGCCCGGCAAATGCCCAACGCCCCACTACTGAGTACGTTACATGTAATTATTTATGTAAGAAATTAACCTAGCTGATATTATGGAGATGTGTATTCCAATATTACTTCATTTATATTACAGCTGCAGGTGTCCGTTCTGCGAACCGTCGAGCCTATGGCGATAGGCTGGTGCAGTTGCGCCACCAGGCAGGTCAGTAATTCTCTCCCTGTAACTGTAAATAAATATATAAGTATGACAGTTAGCAAAAGAGTGCAGTGTAGTCACTAATTAATAAAATGTGCAAGTAACAGTGTAAGAGAGTTTGCAAGTATTGCTTGATTACAAAAGTGTGATGCAACCTGTAATCCAAACATAAAAATGAAACAAGTCTGAAATAAAGATATCCCACCTGTAATATAATAGTACATAACCTGCAGCAGGCTGAAAAGTACAGCTGCAGAAGCTGAGTAAAACACATGTGTGAAATATATCCCTGTTGAAATTCTGAAACATGACATAAGTGAGACTGTTGGAAAGGATTGTTATAACTAAAGGTAAAACATGTCAATACATATGCTTGAAATAACCCACAGTCACAACTGCAGAGTATCAGAATATGTCACTGGAGTAACCCACTGCTATGTACCATTCCATGAGGCTGATAAAAGATGCACCGGAGAGTATCTGATGCCTGCTCAGCAGCATGATCAAATAGCCCTGTAAGTGTCAAGGCCCACACCATGGCCAGACCATACTGCATGCAGTAACACCCTACCACAACAAACGCATAGGGAATTGCTGGCCAAACAGATTTAGCAAGTATTACAAGCTGTGAATGTAAATGGAAAATAGGAAAGTCATAGCAACACATTACAGGAAAGACACCTAGCAGGCATACAAGGAGTGAATGTAAAGGCCAAATACTGAAGCCATAGCAACAGATTGCAAGAGCCACTGCTATATACCAGTTACACCACAATCCCCACAGGAAAGCACACACACCCATATACACAGTATTACTAGTTGTAGGTGTCAGTTTACATACACACAGAGAACAGGACACTGGAGGAAGGAATACTCAGCTTACAGAACAACATGCATTGCAGTGTCTACAACACAGCCTGAAATATGAGAGACATACCAACCCTTACACTCACAGAACAGTGTCCACAGCAAACCAGCATGGTCCCCACCCTGATAATCTGAAAGGGCTACGCATACCTAACAGATCTTTTTTATAGCACAGGCCTGTAATCACAGTGAGAACTGCAATCACTACACAACAGGCTGCATGCAATTAGTAAATGCTGGCTAACAATTGGTGCAGAGGCCATCACATGGACATGTGCAGATACCTACAAAAGCATCATGTACTCCCAGTCCACACATGCAATAATGTCATTGCACCTGCTGGAGGTAGAGAGAGAGAGAGAAAACAAAAAAAAAGAAAAAAAGAAAGAAAGACAGAAAGAAAGAAAGAAAGAAAGAAAGAAAGAAAGAAAGAAAGAAAGAAAGAAAAAAAAAAAACCTGAAACAACAAAGCAAAGAGGCTGACAGCAGGCCAAGCAAATGCAAGCCTACACAAACAGCTGCAACAAAAACAGGTAATGTAAAGTACTACTATAATACTCGACATACTGAGAACCCTCCAGATGTGCTATTGGTCTGTATCTATGTATATGAGGATGTGCATAGGGACGGGGACATACTGAAACTGTCACTGAAGGCTCCACATACATATGTATGTGGCAGTAGCTATGTGCACATAGCAATGTAGGTTGTTGTGCAATGTACAAGTAGGTTGTACAGTAATGGGTGTTCAGCAGTACGTTACTCTGTGTATACATATGTGGAACTAAAAAGGAGTATATATATATATATATATATATATATATATATATATATATATATATATATAAAACATGTGTACACATATGTATATCGAGATATGTATGTATATATATATATATATATATATATATATATATATATATATATATAATATGCATATGTGTATACATAGATAGAGAGGGATGTAGAAATACATAGACATAGTTTCACAGTGGCATAGTTTAGTACTAGGCTATCTGCAGACAGTGTATAGAATAGATTTAGAAACTTGTGCCTCTGTATAGTAGTGACACAGTGAAGACCCCCCTACATAATAGCATTAGTTTACTGTGCCTCTGTCTAGTAGTGACACAGAGAAGACCCCTGCTGTAAACCTATGATCTCCCATCCACTTGTCAAGAATGCACTTGAACAATGTCAGTGAGGGTCTCTGCCTAACATGAACTGGGATCCTGTTCCACAGTATGGGAAGCCTCTTAGTGATGGATCTGTCCCTACAGTATGTCCTATTCATATGTGTGCTGAGGTTTAAATCCGTAGCTGTCGTGCTTCTGATGGATTTGGATTGTATGAGGTGGAACATGTCCATCACTATCAGATTGGACATGGCCTACTACATCAGGCATAGATCACCCCTACGTAGGCAGTATGCTATGGAATAGAGCATGAGTTACGTAAGTCTGGCAGCATATGACAGTTGTTGCAGACCCTTGATCCTCCTGGTGATGTACTCATGGGGTCCTCCTAGCTGTTGCAAGTGCCAGGTGAGGTACATACGAAATGGGGCATAGTACACAGTCATGGTCCTGATAAGGGAGGAGTATAGGGGAACAATGATCCCTTTTGGTGTGGATGTGAATCCCTTCATGATAAAGTGGGCAAGGTAGGAAGTCCATCCAACCACTTTGGCAACGTGGGTGTCAAATGAGAGGTCAGCATTGCACAGTGTCACCAGGTCTCCGATCACTTTGTCTGTACTCAGTGGGTTATTGTCTATGTGATAATATGTAGGTACCTTGTCCGTCCAAAAGGGTATGAGTATACATTACGTGGCATGCAGTGTCAGGCCATGACTCCAGCACCAGTTGTTGGTGTCTGTGAGGCCTGTCAGTAGGATGTATGTGTCAGCAGGTGTATCGCCTATGGCGCCTAGTATGCAGTCATCTTTGAACATTGTCAGCCACTACCCTCCCATGTCTGCTTCCACATCTGAGAATGATATGCCGAACATGAGCAGTCCCAGGACAGAGCCCTGTGGGACACCACATGTGACTGGCTCTGAGTCTGACATGGCACCAGTGAGGTTGACTATAGGGTTTCTATCCGTTAGCTGGTTTGCAACCCATCATGTGACATATGGATTTACATGTCAGCTGTTGATCATGTCTATGATGGCAGAGTGCGGTATTGTGTCGAATGCTGTAGGCAAGTCCAGGTAGGCTGTATGGACCGCTGTGCCCTCAGCAATGGCTGTAGTGACTGATTTGAAAAGGTCAACCAGGTTCATAAGGCAGGATCTGCCCTCTACAAAGCCAAACCAGGTGGGATCAAGTGTCTAAGTCCCCAATGTCTCTGTGTATGGGTACCATAATGATCCTTTCCATAGTGTTGCAGACCAGGCTGGTTAAGCTTATGGAGTGGTAGTTACCAGGGTCTGTAGAGGTGCCTCCTGTGTGGAGTGGGACTACTGTTGCTGTATGCCAGTGTCCAGGTACATATGCTGTAGTAAGGCTATGGCTGAATAGCATGTAATGTGCATGTGTAGCTCCTCTTGCAGTTCACGTAGCATGCAACCTGCAATACCGTTGGGTCCCATTGATGCTGTGTTTACAGCTCCACTGAGAGTGGTTCCCAGCTGGACATCTGAGATGACAGGGAGGTTACAGTCAGCTGGGATAAGTAATTCCACATGTGTGGATGAGGGAGGGGAGAAACCTGCACTGAACCTGTCTGCCAGACTGTTGGCATTATCTGTGTGTTCAGTGTAGCGTATGTCACTGTGAACTAACTGTGAACACAACTGAGGGTTCCCACCCAGGTGTGTAACATAGCAGAGGAAGGCCTTGTGGTTATCTGTAGTGACCATAGCGATGTCCCTCTCATTGTTGGCCTTGCATGTTTGTACGACAAAAGCCATCTTTCTACTACTGCTGATGAGAGATGCCATAGCTCTATGGAAGTATGCTCTGCCGTGCAGTAGCTACCGCCTGTTGTTATACAATTTGTTGAATGCTGGGGTCCACCAGACAGGACGCCTGCCCTTGGTGGAGAGGGTCATGGTTTCATTTATGATTGCATGATCCATGCATTCTTGGAGATGTCTGTAGAAGCATATGTGAAGGTGTCTGCATTGTGGGAAGTGGATTACACTGGCCCAGTGGGCATTAAGGATACCAACTCAGTTATAAGACGTGTAAAGTCAGCATGTGAGAGGTTTCCCACTGTAGTCTTTTGTGTTGTGGGGGAGGTGGGATATGTATATCCAGGGGGATTAGTCTGTGGTCAGATGTGACTAGTGAGGGGTATACTTCCAGTGTGTAGCACATTGTCCCCATGTTTGTGATGATCAGGTGTAGTATATTATCTCCTGTTGTGGGAGAGGTGACTAGCTGTTCCACTGCATTTGACATAGTGAATTCTGGGAACCTTTGGGCTAGGGTGTTTGGGGTAGAATAATGCACCCAGTGTATGTTAGGGTACTCGCAGTATCCCAATATGATGGTGTGTGGTGGGACATTCATATCCTCCAATGTCTACAGGAAGGCTGACTGTGGTCCCTGAGATTGGGAGGGTGGTCTGTAACATGCTACCAGTTGTATAGCAGGTTTGCCTATGGTTATCTGCACCTGGATGGTCTGTGATGCTTCATGTGTTGCCACTAACCTGGAGGTGTGTGTGTCCTCCATGAATATGGACACACCCCTCCTTTTGTTTTGTCCCGAGTCCTGGGGCCAAAACGCATGATACGGGGTATAGCCTGGTACCGCTGGTGTGCTCTCAGGAGCCTTGAACCAGGTTCTCACTTACTGCACAGACATCGAGATTGGTAGAATATGTACGTACAGATATATGTAATACACACATACATATATAGATATCTGTAGAGACTTATACATATACAGATAGATCTGACTGACAACAGATATGTCTGTATATGACTATCTCTCACTCTCTGTCCCACCCCCTCACACTCACACTCACACTCACACTCACACTCACACTGTCTCTCTCTCTCTCTCTCTCACTCTCTCCCCCTCTCTCCCCACATCTATATGTATATATCTACATCTATATATACATATTATATATACATATATACAAACAGATATATATCCATATACAGATATAAATATATCAATGCATATATATACACATATATATACATATATAGACTGTGTGAGGCACATGTGTGCAGATGTCTTGCTACAGGTGCCTGGTGTCACAGGCATGGAGTGAACACCAGTGTGGATACTGGAATACCATACCCCATTCAAAAACACTGACACCAGTAACCACCACATATGTACATGCCTGCCCACCACTGCATGTGTCAGGGGGGAACAGGGTCAACAAGTGTACAATAGGGTCCACATCGATATACACAGTGGCATACTACTCCTGTAATACCTGTACATGGAATGTGTCAGCGGACATGGTGTGTCAGCTATGGACATGTAGGTCACTGTACCCCTCCACACCCCACAATGTCCTACATGGTATGTACCTCCCATGATAGCTACAGATATGGTGAAAGACACAGACATATGCAAGTAACTGTGTCAATGCACTCAAACACCACAGAGCGCACACAGACTACCTACATAGAGGTTACCACTGCTGGATATACATAGTTCGGTCACACCCATGACAGTTGTCTACCAACCATGGTAACATCTCCAACATCCACAACACAAATTACCTATGTCTGTCGTCCTTGTCACTGCAGTATAGAGCACATGGTGGAGGTACGGGACCCTACCCACAGATATGACATACCCTGTAGTAGACCACACAGAATTAAGAAGCAAGGCTCCCCATGAGTAGATGTCAGACATACCCCTACTGAATGTTATGCTGATAGGTAATATGCCATATGAGTCACCCTGTTTAACTGTTTGTAAGGAGCAGGTACGATCATAACACATGTGTCACAAGGGGCAGGGTAGCATAACATTATGCTGCTGTAGGCCCAGGGCCAAAAGCACACTACCTACCTAGAACACAATGCACACCCATGAACACATTGCAAATGGAATATGTGAGGTGGAATGAGTGTGCTAGTGACTGGATGCATGTTGTGTACTGGTGTGATTGCTCACCATGACTGTCTGTCTGTCATGGTAGTGTGTGTCCTTGGTGTGAGGCCAGAGACAGGTGTGTGGGGTATTGCGATCAACACATACTACATTGCCATATGTTGTGCTGTGTTACCCTGTATGTCACTGTGGTGTAGGTAGGGTTATGGCAATTAAGAGTAGTGTGCATTACCAGTGAAATATGTAACATGCATTGTGTGCAGTGCATGGGCTGATAATGTTCCCCATACAGTACCTTGATTCAAACCCCCAGTGTGAGGTTGTGTATTGTACCTGAAACAGTGCGTTGACTGCTGCAGTATACTAGTCTGTTGTATGGAGTGTGCCAGGTACTGTTGCACAGCTGCCGGATGAGCACTGATATCTGGTCATGTACATGTGTATCCCCCAATAGACAGACAGATGCTATATATGGTGCCTAAGTTATATCACTGCAGTCAAGTATTATGTGTATTATGTGTGCTATAGTCTGCGGAAAGATATTGCTGACATATTTCCCTTCTCCTTTTCAGGGCCATGGTTCACCAGCGGAACCCAGTCTACTCTGCTGCAGAGGAGGAGGAGATACACCAGAGCCTGGTGCGGGATTTCACTGTACTCTTTTCCTGCACCAGCCAGAACCAGCAGGAGAGGGCTGCACTGTGGCAAGACCTAGTCCGTCGGGTAAATGACATAGGCACACATAACCGGACATATGAGCAGGTACGCCATCACTGCAGTGATTTAATTAGAAATGTCCGTCAGCGGCCGGATATCCACAGGCAGCAGCTTGCCACAGGTGGTGGGGTGGCTAGACATCCCCCCCTCACCAGACTGGAGGGACTACTCCTGAGTGTTGTGGCTCCAGCACAGCAGCAACAACAACAGCATACATGTGTAATGATGGAGGCTGGAGCCACACAGCAGCAGGACACAGAGCATGCAGGTAACATGCCATGTGTATAGTTGACCATTCTGTACACTGTTAGGTTATGCATGTGTGGGGTGTGTCCTCGATTTGTAGCTGTAATCTTGGTAATTATTGTGCATTACTGATAACCTCATTATCTGCAGTACACCTGTGGAAGCTAACTGTTGCACTACTGAACTGTATCATGCCCACAGTATCAATGGCACAGTTGTGCCCACTGACGATAAATGTCTCTTTTCCGCAGGTCCCTCTGGTGTAACAGCAAGGCAGCCTAACCATGCTGGTGAGTGTGTAATACCATTACCTTCACTACTCTGTATACTAATAGTAATAATATGCTGAAGCAGTAGTGCTATGTGTTTGATTGCAGGTGTGTTTGTGTCTGTGGGTTGATATTTCATATACTGAG
The DNA here is from genome assembly GCF_019279795.1 of Protopterus annectens. NCBI lineage: Eukaryota > Metazoa > Chordata > Ceratodontiformes > Protopteridae > Protopterus > Protopterus annectens. The sequence goes on from NC_056731.1 coordinate 354,107,725, forward strand.
GTGTGTGCATGTGCCCATGTGTGCATGTGTGCATGTGTGCATGTGTGCTTGTGCCCATGTGTGCATGTGTTCATGTGTGAATGTGCCCATGGAATTGCACACACTACTCCTCCACACACACACACTGGGCACTTGCAGGATTCAAAACCCTACCTAGCTATGTTATGACACTAGTGGGAGACACATTAGCAGAGCACACTATTTGCATTACTGAGGGGATTGCTTTCTCCTGCTGTACTTATAGGGTGCTGACATCATCAGTGTTTAGACAGTGGAATATGCAGCATGTTTTGTGTAGTAATAGTTGCCAAAAGGGACATTTCTCATACACATGAAATTGCACACACTACTCCCCCACACACAGGGGGGAGTAGCAGGATTCAAACCCCTTACCTAACTATGTTATAACACTAGTGAGAGACCCATTAGCGGAGAGCGCTATTTGCATTATTGGGGGATTCCTTTCTCCTGCTGTACTTATAGGGTGCTGACATCATCAGTGTTTAGACAGTGGAATATGCAGCATGTGTTGTGTAGTAATAGCTGCCAAAAGGGACATTTCTCATACACATGGAATAGCACATACTACTCCCCCACACACAGTCACGCACATACTGAGCACTTGCAGGATTCAAACCCCTACCTAACTATGTTATGATACTTGCTAGAGACACAGTAGCGGAGCACGCTATTCACATTAGTGGGTATAATTTCTGCTCCTGACATATGTATAGTGTGCTGACATCATTATGGATGAAGAGGTATGTACATCTGTTACTATCCATCAGTAAGGGGGAGAGCATATCTATGCATTAACTTTGCACAGGCACAGTGGCCTACTGTACTGTGGAAGCAGACGCCAAATACACTGTGGATAGCCTTCTGTATTCCCTAGGGACAGCAGTCAGGTATTGCACTCTACGGCCATATGTTTACCTGTCAGATGCAAGTATCTGTTGCTCATATACTGTCTGTGGGTCTTTATTGCCATAGCCTTCCCTATCTCTATAAACAACATGTGTACTGTGGGAGATGTTTGCATATGAGTGGGATCCAGTACTTTACTTATGTCTCTGTTGTAACTTCACTGTGTGCACTGGGCAGATGTCTGTATTGTGGGAGGTTCCTGTGTTAACACATAGACATGCCAGATATGTGTGTGCAGCTGCTGAACTGTGACATGGCCTAAGTGTGTGAGCATGCCCAGTTCACAGTTTGTATGGCTTCTTGACTGCCACATCTCATTTATCTAAGTGTGCGAGCATGCCCAGTGTGACCTTTCCTTATGTTTGGATCTGTGGACCACCACATTTCTGTTTGTGTGTGGACGCCATCTATATATCACATGTACAGTTGAGTGTTGGACATCAGGTTGTGTTCTTACTGCCCAACTGCTGTGTGTCTGAACCTAACAGGCATTATGCTGTGCCTGCAGGGTTGCCATGGGATAGTTTGCATACAGTTGTCATCATCCTTTCCTGCTGACCAAACAGTTGTATTGTTGTATAGTGTACTGGTGCAAAACTTTCACTGTGGTGGACAGTATAATCGGTTTCAGTCCTATCACTGCTTGTAATGTTTATAGTGAGCACACCAGACTGGTTGAGGGCCAGTTGTGCAGATATGACCATGTTGCATTTTGTTCAGATATGGACAGCTTAGTACATGATTGTACGACATTGTTAATGTATTCCACAACTTGTGTGGACAGTGACAAACAATGGCCATGTGCCCTAGTCCATTTGTAATGCTAGTCAGAGAGTGTTTGTCCTTCAACACACATTTACTGGTGTTTGCCATGACATATGTCACGGTTAGTGTGCTGTGCATCTGTCTACCCGTGACATACAGGTGATATCCAGGGTACACCTACCATCTCCCATCCAGTCATCATGATTCCTCTGGATGACAGTCACTGAGGGACTCCCTGGATATCCTGTAGTGGGAGTTTAGTCATGAGTGGAGTGAGCTTCTGGGTTATGGACCAATCAGTACAGCATGTCCTGTTTATGTCTGTGCTGGGGTTCAGGCCTGTCAGCTGCATAGGTCACCAGCATTCAGTGTTTACATGGTGCCAAATGTCCATTGATACCAGGTTGGTCATGGCTCTATACATCAGGCACAGTTCACCTCCAGCCAGGCAGTATGGCACTGTGTGGAGCTGCAGTTTCTTTACTCAGGTGACACATGGCATCTGTTACAGCTCTACGATCCTCCTGGTGGGGTATTTGTGTGGTCTTTCCAGTTGCTGCAGGTGTCTGCTACGGTACATCCCTGAAGGGCCATTGTATACAATTGTGAGGCTGCTGATGGATGACTGGAGAGGCACATTGACCTACCCTAACCAAGCTGTGCTTGTGTTCATGATTAGGTGGATATATGGTATGTTTCTGTAACCACTACAGAAACATGGTTGTCACATGCAGGATACCTATCACCTTGTGTCCCCAGGTCTCTTATTGCTCCTGATGTACTTACTGGGTTAACACCTATGTGGTAATTTCTGGCCATGTACTGTGTTTCCACAGGGGTTGACTATACACTATTCTGCATTTAGCTTGTTGACATGGCTGTGGCACCACTTGTGTGTTTCTATGTGTGCCTTTTGTAGGTTGCTTGTGTCAGCTGGAGGGTCCGATATGGTGGCCAGTTTGTAGTCCTCTGCAAACCTGTTCAGACAGAGTCCTTCTATGTTGGCCTGTACCTATGTGACATATATAGCATACAAGAGGGGTCCCAGGACCATGCCTTGTGGGATGCCAGTTGTGCCTGGTTTGCAGTCTGCCATGGCTACAGCATGTCTGCCAGGTCAGTTCTGTCCTTGAGCTGGTTTGCAACCCATCTACTTGCATAGGGGTTTATAGTTAGGCTGGTGAGCTTATCTGTACCGCCAACTAGGGTATTGTATGGAAGGGTTAAGCAAGGTCCAGATAGGCTGTGTGATCAACATTCCCCACATCACTGGGCTTGGTGCATGTTTCACATGAGTCAGACATGTGTACGGGGCAGGATCTGCCCTATGACAGCCACACTGGGTAGGATCCAATGTCTGTAGGTACCCAATCTTGTTATTCATGGGATCCATGATCATCCTCTCCATTACTTTGCCAACCTAGATATTCGGGGTTGAGGGGTGATAGTTTGCAGTATCCATTCAGGCACCCCCTTTGTGGTGTGGGACCACTGTTGCTGTACACCACTCTTTGGGTACATATCTTGTGGTAGGACTGATAGTGTACAGTAATGCTATTTGCTGTTCCATTCTTCTTACAGTACTTGTTGGACACAACCCAGGACACCATCTGGTACCATTGATGCTGTGTGCTGTGCTTTGTGGATGCGGGCTGTTACCTCAGCATCTGCAGTGTCGGGGGGGCCAGCATTCTCCTGGGATAGATATTTGGCAGTTAGGTGCTGGTGGGGAGTTTGCAAAGAATCTTTTAGGTAGGATGTTGGCAATGTGTGTGGGTTTGGTGTATTGTTTGTGATATTAGAGAGCTGCAGAGCATATCTGTGGATTATCACCATGGTTCCTACCATCAGGTAGGACAGCTGTGTAATAATCCTTTGTGTCCTGCACAATTTGTATCATCATAGGTTCATAGGTTCATACTAGGCTATCTGCCCTGGCCTTGTTTGAGCACGGACAGATTGTGTGTGGGTCTCAACACCCCTTGCAATGTGCATATTATGCCCACGTAGGGTTTACTTTCCTAGATGTGACACAGGGATGTGTCCCTATCTCCCATGCACTTCAACGGATTTCTCTTGTTGAGTTTGTGTGTGGAGCTCAGCCTATCATGGACTGGGATTCTGTTCCAGAGTGTCCTGAGCCTCTGGGTTATGGATCTGTCCCTCCAGCACATCGTATTAATCTATGTGTAGAGGTTCAGATATCTCACTGTGGTGTGTCTGCTGGATTTGGGGTTTCTGCAGTGGAGCATGTCCATTCATTCTGGATTGGACATGGCCTTGTACATCAGGCATACATCACCTCTGACTGTGCCGTATGCTTCTGAATTGGGCTGTGGTTTCTTCAGCCAGGCTGCAGATGTCCAATGTTTGGACCCTTTATCCTGTTGGTGGGGTACATTTGGGGTCTTTCTGACTGCTGCATGTGTAAGGTAAGGTACATGTGAACTGGGACATAGTTGTCACATATGGGCCTGATAAGAGAAGGGTATGGGGGCACAGTGACCTCTGTAGCTCTACATGTGCATCCTTTCATATTAAGGTTGGCAATATAGCAGGTCTTCCTGGCCACCTTGGCAATGTGTGTGTCACATGACAGGTCAACATCCACTTGTGTCCCTAGGTCCATGATTACTTATTCCATACATAATGGATTGCCACCACCTATGTCATACTTTGTGTGTGCCTTGTTTGGTATTTGTTGGGACATTCATACTCTGAAGTGTCTTCAGGAAGACTGGCTGGGGTACCTGGGTTTGTGTGTAGGGTCTGTAGCAGGCTTCAAACAGGTACACAGTTTGAGACAGTGTTACTTGCCCGTGGATAGTCCATGCTGCTTCTTGCTGTGGTACCAACCTGGGTGTGTGGTTATTCTTGATAATTACTGGTAGCCACACTCCTATTGTCATGTGTTCCATGTATTTGGAACTGTTGAACATGGTATGAGGCATAACCTGGTAGTATTAGGGTGCTCTTCTGGGCCTTGCCCAGGTTTCTGTTACAGAACACATATTACCATTCTCCATGCTGTGGTGGGTTTGGTCTGCATGCACCTTGCAGGTTAGACTTCTGGCATTGGGTAGCATTACGTCCAGGTTATTATCCCTTGTGCTACCTATGTTGGTGGGTTTGTGTTTCCAGACTTACCTATTCCAGGCACAGTGGGGGTAACAGCAGCCTTTGCCAGTATCTACACAGCCAGGTGTGCTGGGTGCATGCCATCCCTAGCAGGTGGGGCATCATGTCTTGCTCGGCATGTCAGCCCAGGCTGTCAGCCATGTGTTCCCCCTTGCTAACAGCAATAACACAGCCAATTATTGTACTTGATCTTGTTGTCTTCATAGTGTGGCATCATGCTTGGTGAGGGTGAGATGTTAGGTTGGGTCTTCATGTTTGCATATACTAGATGGTGTTACATTGCTTAACACATGGCAATCATGCCTCAGGTGGTGCTGCAGGGCTGCCTCTGTCAGATGCACATACTACACTCCCTGTACATGTTTGAGAGCAGGTTATGTCATGTTAGGCATCCCTGTTATTATATGAGTGAGTCAGAGAGGGGTATCATTCCCAGGGTTCCTACTGAGCCAGTGTATGTGCTATGCATTGCCTCTTTGCCAAGGCCAGGGCATACTGGGCACGCCTCCTTCTGCCTAATGGGGCAGGCTCAGGTTGTTCCTCCTCCGAGTCACGCTCTGCCTGTGATGGCCTTGGCAATGGTGGGGGGCTGTTTGTCCCGGCCCTATGCTGGTCCTGCTGCAGCTGTTTTCGCAGGATCATATTATGTAGCATAGCACATACCATGACAATTTGGGTACATGTAGTTGGTGAGTACTGCAAGGCTCCACCAGATGTGTCCAGGCAGTGGAACCGTGACTTGAGCAGCCCAAACACACGCTCTATTACATTACGTGTTTGTGCGTGTGCCTCATTATGGCATTCCTGTTCAGGTGTGTGTGCATTTCTGATGGGTGTCATCAGCCACGGCTCCAGTGCATAACCTGCATCCCCCACTAGGTGTCCATGTGGGATGTCCCCATTGGCAAATGTCTGGTACAGCTGCGTCAAATGCCAGATATGGGAATCATGGTAGCTCCCTGGGCAGCCAGCACACACATTCATTATTATGCCCTGGGCATCACACACAACCTGGCAGTTGATGGAGGGGAAGCCCTTGCGGTTAATGTAGGCCCTACCCCGCTCACCAGCTGGTGCTTTGATGCGTATGTGCGTGCAGTCTATTGCACCCACTACCTCAGGGTATTCTGCTATTTGCTGGAAGAGACACATATTGCTGGCCAATACCTCACGGGCATTGGGGAAATATACATGCTCACTGACATGTGCTGACATGGCATCCAGGAACTGGTGCAGTACCCTGGAGGCTGATGCCTGTGATATCCCCATCATATCACAAGTTGTTCTCTGGAAGGTACCTGTTGCTAGTATTCTTAGGCCAACACATACCTTGGTTTCCACTGGGATGGGTTCCCCTCGTTTGGTTCTGTGTGTGAGGCGTGGCCTGCACAGCTCAACAATTTGCTGCAGGAGGTCTCTGTCCACTCTATAGCGCTCCACTATCTCCAGCTTATGTAACCCCTGGTAGGTGACCCTGGGCCTGTACACTCTTCTCCGTCTCCTCACTGTGGGTTGTCTGGCAGCATTTCCATTGTCACCACCCTCGGCAAGTCTCCTGTCTCCTTATGACAGCTATGGCAGCCCCTAGCATGTTTGGTCTGAGTGCAGCTTTTTCAGTTTTCACTTCTACTAGCTTACTCCTGTCTTGCAGTGTCTCTTGAGAGAAACATACTGCAATGCTGTTTGCAGTGTTTTAAGTGCTGGGCTGGGCTTGTATTCTGCCTGTGTAATTGCCTGCTTCTAATTGTTTTCACCTGCTACCTCTACAGGTATTCCCTGCTAGTTTCCTACTATTTCTTCTGCTTCCTTTTCCTCTCTGTTTCCTCAGGGGGAGCAGCGCGCATACCAGCGAAAACACGCTCACAGTGACTACCACGCGCGCACACATGCTTACACTGACTACAATCTGCTTATTCGGGTTAAAACACGCGCACACCAGCGCAAACAGGTTTACAGATCTTTAAATAGGCTCCTACATGCTTACTCTGTCTTACATCCGCGCACTCTGTCTTACTCGCAGCTCCCAGCGCGCACACGCACGCATGCACGTACAGCAAGAAACTTTGGTGTTGGCCACAGTGTACACCTCCCATTTCTTGACTTTCCCATGCTTATCTGTTGACACTCCTCTTTTTCTGCTGTGTGATTGATATGTTTCACATACCACTTTGCTCCAATGAGCTTGATTTCTTCCTGACATTCCCCCCTGTGATGTCACCTATCTCCTACTCTGTTACTCCCCCTTATCTAACTCTTACACTACACGGACTGTACTCATTTGCTATGTGACAGTGTGATTCACTATCCTACCATTCATTTACATAGGATTGCCTACTAATGCTTAGTTACATGTCTTACACTCAGCTTCCCCTCTTAGCAACCACTAGACGGTGGCCATGTTGTTTTTGGTCTGCTAGTCCCTGCAATGCAAATCCATGCATTACATAAAACCCACATTTGTGGGTTTCAAACCTTCATTTTTCAGTTTTATATAGTGCAGCCCGTTTGTGCGGGGCTGCGCTGTGTTTAAACATCGCCGATCTCCAAAAAAAAAAACCTCTTTTTTTTCATGTTTGCATCGGTTCACCATGCCAATGGCCACATATTTGGCCATTGGCATGCTGTCTGTAACATTTGCACAGTTTATTTGGAGCTGTCATGGCTCCGTTGTGTTATTTGCAGTAATGTACTCAGTTGTCAACTGAGTACATTTCTGCAACTAACACGACTCTTACACATGGATCGCTTAATTTACCTCATTTGCATGCCTTTCGGCTGCAAGTGGGGTGATTAGCATATCCACACCCTGCCCGTGTAAGAGTCGTTTTAGCTTTCTTTTACACGGGATTTCGGGCTGTTCCTGGATCGTGATGGCTGCATGGAGTCTTACACGGCTCTTAGACTCCGTGCAAGCCATCGTGAATCCTGCCCTATGTCTTTACTTGATGTTTAATTTCAGAAATATGCTGCTTTATCTGACTGAAAATATATGGTGTCACTTTTCAACTGCCAGCTCATAACATTTCTCATATAAAATGATAAAACAAAGGAGCTTTTTGTCTATCTATGTTTCCTAAATGTTGTAGATAACTACATATACTGTGCATATTATGGACAGCACCATTGATATAAGCAGCACCCAAAGAAGGATTTTTAATCATAATTTGAAGACTAAATCAGAAGAAAGTTCTTTGACTTAGATTGGTCCACTGTGTCTGCCAGTCATAACAGAGTCTTTCCTTGAAGGTATTTGTAGGAATTAATGTAGGACATTCAGCACAAATCTGGCTAATACCTACTTCTAGCATTAAGAAACATTTGTTGAAAAAAGACTTGTTGAAAAATGGACTATTGTATTACTTTTCAGGGGCAGATTATCTAAAAAGGAACTCCAGTGTTACAAAGAGTAATGGCACTTGGGCAGAGCTACCCCGAGGAACATCTTCCCTTTACTTCTATTGCAACAAATAAAAATTACAGTTCAAGCTTACCTTCATGGAGCTAACAAATATGTTTCTACTTATATTTAGCTCTTATTACTTTGGTTCTGCATTTTTTTGTCTATTACCAGATTTTTTTGTATTCAATCTTTTTTGTACTCCTTGCCTTTCAAACGCTTTTGACATTAGTCCTCTCATGCTTTATCAGTCAAACATCTTATATGCAGCTTTTTTTCTGACAATTAGTGACTATATTTACATTTGTATATTTCTTGTTTTTCTTTTTCTAACTTCTATTAACTTTAGAAACTGTGATCCCAGGAGGCGCTATTGTTAGCCTTGGTATTCCTTCCTCTTTCTGTATTAAAATGATGCCCTTGATTTAACTAACTGCTTTATATGCATCCCATTTAATAGGCACCCCTTAGATTTTTACATCACCATATAGTGGCTTATCATAATAGTCCACTAATATCCTTAGGAATGATATTTCTATTTTTATTTCATCCTATTTCCGTTATATACGCAGGCACATTTTGGTTATATGCAATTGCAGGTGGTTTGTTCTGTCAACCCCTATCTACACCTGATGTTTTACTGAAAATAGTTTAGCAGTCTTCTATCTAACTTGTACTTCAACAATGTAATGCTAACAGTCCCCCCAAATAAATAAATTCATTAATAAATAAATAAACAAATAAACAGGACATACTGATTGCTGGACAGGCCTAGTACTACAGGTGGTATTTTAGCTATACAGGACCATATATGTGAAACTACATGAAATATTAAAGCACATTAGTCTGAAAATATACAGTGACTTTGAAATACAGAACTGCTCAGTTGGCAATTTCAGAAATAAAGACACATATTTGGGAAAAAAAATCTTCAAATAATTTGTGCTTCTACATGTGAGAGTATATTGGAAGCAAGCAAAAACACAGTGACTGGAGACCTCCCTATTCTAGTGACATATAATATGTATATTTGTGACTTGGGATTAAAAAAGTTCTCAGCTTGGGGTAACATGCTACACTGAGTTTTCACTTCATTCTCATTTGCATGAGCAATGGCTCTGCCAGTCATCCACTAGTGAATGTTAATGAGGATGGTGGAGCCCTACAGATCATTCCAAAGTGGGAAATGAGCTAGTAACATTATGGCATTTCAGAGCTCTACACTGGTGAAGCATTACAAAAAAGTGCCACAAAGCAAAGTAGTCCACTGAAGTCAATTGCTGGCTTTGGTGTTGCTGTGCTTTTAACAGGGAATCAGTATATTATGGGAAGCCAGACTCCCTCCAGTAGAACTCCAGATAATATAAAGGCATTGCTGCTGAATGGTAGGAGGCTTAACAAAAGCTTCACTCTCTATAAGCACTCTTTATCCTGGGAACTTGGTATACGCATTGTCACAGAGACCTGGTAAAAGACCAGAGAGACCACATTATCAGTACAGGGTTCAATGCTACCACACACTCAGTTCCATCCCATTAGATGACGGTCAGCGTCTCCAAATTCTTCCATTTTGTATGATATTGTTTGAGAACGTGGGTAGCAAAAGAGCCAAAAAATACTTCATCAGCTAAAACTGAATCAAATATTTTACCTCATTGGCACTTCTTGGTTATATACCAAAGCATTATCTTCACAGCACTATACTTGTAGCAGTGACCCTAGACACTCAATCTAAACAATCATTCGCAACCTTCAAAGCATGTTTAGATACCCGAGAAAGCATAGAAACAGTTTGCTTTAAAAAAGATCTTTCATCTGTAGGAAGAGTAGAACACAGTTTCTTCAGATGGTCCATATGACATAGAACATAAAACATAATTCAGAATTCTGAAGGCTGAAGTGGAAGAAGAAGAAAGACTTCTGTTAACCCTCCTGTTTTTAATTTAGGATTCTCTTACCTTCCTGGTTTTAATTAAGCATTCTCTTACCCTCCTTAACAACAGGAGAAGGGGTAGGATTCAGCACAAGTCTGGTGTTAGTATGAGACACAGTTGAAATGGCAGCTGGGTCTGACCTAACATGGGAGATAAGACATTTATCAATCTGCAGTAACTTATGCAGCTTATCTGCTTTTTAGGAACTGATGGCCGGGAATTAGGATGCATTTAGGCAGTATTTAGCACATCTTACAGGGCTGCCAGTACAGAAGGTATGGGACAGGAATGAGGTAGATCCAGTTGTAACAGATCATAATGTCTCCACAGTTCAGGGGAAACATCTATTTGGTCCCACAAGATGATCTCATTCTTATACTGGCAATGGTTTGATTAACAGAAAATTCCTCCACAGGAGGAAAAGAACTGTTTCTCATAAACCAAAAGATGGACTTGGGAATCCACAGGAGAAGAACTCCTATATCGGTCTAAATCAGAATCATCAGACCCTGTTTCCCCAGGAATAATTTGACATGGGATATCCATCTGTAAAAGTTTCTGAGAAACTGCTTGTAATTAATGCCTGTCTAGCCAAGGTAAGTAACTCATCTTTTTTCATAGTGATAAGCTCATTAGAAGAACAATGTTAACATTTTTTCTTAATAGGAGTTTCAGCAGAAGAGAACTCACACAAAGGAGGAGTGTCTGCCTGGTCTAATGTTCTCTTGCCCCAGTTACCCTGAGAATAATCTCCTGGAGTGCCTGTCAGACCCAGAGAAGATGGTTCTTCAATGCTCATATAGGACAAATGGATCAGCTGAAGAGGACATAAATGACTCCTAGTTCATGATGGCTGAAAGGACTATAATAGATGAAGACAGGTAAGTAAGTGAGTGAGTGGTCTGAGGAGCAACCAATGTCCACTACAGGTTCTCCCACTATCAGCTGAGACATATATTGAGTCTGTGATAATGGCAAGGACACTTTGGTAAGTGATTTTTTTTCTTTCTAGGTACTGCGGGAGAAGAGCCCACTAAACCAGAGTGAGTATCCATACTGTCACCAGATAAAAAGCACCAAAAGCAGTAAGCATTGCTGAAGCAGGGTGACCGAAAGGTTAGTTGTCACTGAGTAGTCAAAAGCATTGCACACATGACTCACAAGCACTTTCCCCAGTCCATAAGGTCATAGCATAAAAAAGTAGAACAGAATTTCACTATCAGTACTTCAAGCACTCACACACACACACACACACACACACACACACACACACACACACACACACACACACACACACACACACACACACTGACAAAATCAAAATGGCAGGTAGGCTGTCAAGAAGTGACAGCATAAGCATTACAGTGACTCACAATCTCCTGCCTGAAACTCTGTAAAGTTTTCCATCCAAATTGTATAATAAACACTCTAAGCCAAAAATAGTGTCCCTGACAGGAATCTCCCAATATTGTGAAAAAATGCCAGGTTTCATAGAGGGGAAATACAATTTTAAGTAAAAAAAAACAGATAATTTAATATTTTCTTAAAAGAGCAATAATTTCTGAGTGGAGGGGCTGCCCAATGGAGACTATCTGCCAGAAACAAAGTTCTTAACCAGTTCCTACTCCTGAGAAGCCAACACAATACTTTTTATCATGATAGCAAGAAAGTACTGAAGAAAGCTTCATTAAATTAATTCTGACTGCTGATTTCCCTCCTGGGAATTAGCCAATCAGCAATCAGAGGAAAGGTGTGTGTGGGGGGGTGGAGCTTTTTGAAGCTGACCAGATATTATTTCATACATGAGAAACAATTCATATAGCGTAAGGGCTACTGCAGATCAGGGAAACATGAACATGGAACACTAAAGGTTTAGTTATGTTAGAGTCTCATTTGCAATCAGAATGGAACAATGCAGTTTTTGTTATTGGCATAACTAAAGTTATTATCACTTTGGAATTTACAGACTTTCTTACTTCATAACAAATGATCAGTATGGAACACAGATACTTTGTTATTTCATAGTACATTAATATCAGAGCCTCAATAAGCATTAGTATGGAACACTTCAGGCTTTTTCACCTCATAATACAGTAGTATCAGGGTCCGGACTCAGTTGCCTTCCTCATAGAACACACAGAATTTGCTACAGCATAATACAACAGTGTGACAGACACAATTACCAACAGCATGGAACACAAACTTCGTTACACTGTAGTAAGTACAGTCATGTCAGAGCCTTAATTGCCATCAGCATAAGAACACTATGGGTTTGTTCTACATCACAATACAGTAAGATTAGAGCCTCAGTTACCATCATGATGGAATACAACAAGCTTTGTTACATCATAATGTAGGTGTTAGAGTCTTTCTTCCTGCCAGCATGGAACAAAACAGACATTTCTATGTTATAATATAGTGGAGTCAGAGCCTAAGTTTCCATCAGCATGGAACAGTACAGGCATCATTACATCATAGTACAGTAGTGTCAGAGCCTCGGTCAATATCAGCATGGAACTCACAGGCATTCTTACATCACAATGATGTAGTGTCAGGACCTCATTTACCTTAAGATCAGACCAGTACAGGATTTATTTCATAGGTTCATAGTTTCATCTGTAGGCACTAGGCTATTGGCCCTAGGGCCTATATAAGCTTAGCCAAAAGGTACCCTGGCTTTCACCACCAAATAAAATTAATTTCCTGTGCCCCTGTCGAGCAGAGCCACAGAAGTGATCCCCGGGGTGAATTTCCTATCTCCCATCCAATCATCAAGATTTTTCTTGATGAGTGCTAATGAGGAGCTTTGTTTGATATAAATAGGTAGTTTGTTCCAGAGTATGGGAAGTCTCTGAGACAGGAATCTATCCCTCCAGCATGTTCTGTTTATTGTGGTGAGGTTTAGGTCCCAAGAGCATGTAGCTTGGAGGGATTGGGATTTCTTTAAGTGGAGCATGTCCAACAGCTCTGGGTTTGACATAGCTTTGTATGTTAGGCAGAGATCGCCTTTGAGTAGGCAATATGTGACAGAGTAAAGCTGGAGTTTTTTGAGACGGTTTGAGTAAGGCAACTGTTTGAGGCTGATAATCCTCTATGTCAGGTATTTCTGCAACCTTTCCAGTTGTTGTAGATGTCTTGTGAGGTACATACCAAAAGGGGCATTGTACTCTATAATGGGTCTAATGAGTAACAAATAGAGGGGAACAATGACCTCTTTTTTTCTGGATGAGAAACATTTTGTGATGATGTGTGCCATGTAGAAGGATTTCCTGACTACTGTGGTGATGTGATTATCAAAGTAGAGACCTCTGTCCACCTGTGTCCCAAGGTCTCTTATCACACTTTCAGTGTTAAGTAGACTACCGCCTATGTGGCCTGTGTGGTAGTTCATAGGTACAGAGTTTTTACCAAAAGGGATGGCAATGCACATTTTGGCATTGAGCTTGTGGCCATGGCTTTGACACCTGGCATCTGTCTCAGTGAGGCCCTTTTGTAGGATGTCCACATCGTTAGCAGTTTTGATTATGGCTCCTAGTTTGCAGTCATCTGTGAACTTCATTAGCCAAAGGCCTTCTGTGTTAGCCTATACTTCAGAGAAGTAGATATCAAACAGGAGTGGACCCAGGACTGAACCCTGGGGTACTCCACTTGTCACTGGTCTGAAGTTGGATTTGAAATCTGCTACTTTCACAGGGTGGATTCAGTCATTGAGCCAGTTGGCAACCCATCTTGTGACATAGGGATTTATACCTAGTTTAGTGAGTTTATCTATAATTCCAGAGTGGGAGATGGTGTCGAAAGCCTTGGCGAGATCTAGATAGGCTGTGTGAACCACCTTGCCCTCATCTACGGCTATGGTGACCACAGTCTGTCTGGTTTAGGAGACATGATCTGCCTTTTACAAACCCGAACTGGGTGGGGTCGAGAGTTTGGAGATTACCAGTGTCATTGTTTATAAGTTTCATTATGATACGTTCCATAGCCTTGCAGACCAGGCTCATCAGGCTAATGGGGCGGTAGTTCCCGGGGTCTGTGGTGGCTCCCCCTTTGTGGAGTGGGATAACTGTTGCTGTGCACCATTCAGTGGGCACAAAGCCTGAGGTGAGGCTATAATTGAACATGGTACTTAGGTGAGGTGCCAGTTCGTTCTGTAGTTCATGTAGAACGCAGCCTGGGATGTTGTCAAGTCCCATGGATGTTGTGTTCTTGGCTTTGGAGAGTGTGGTTTTTACCTTTGCAGCCGTGATTACAGGAACTTTGCATTCTTCTGGTATAGAGATGGGCCCTTTAGGGGATGAGAGGGGGTAAAGTTAGCACAGAACCTATCTGTCAGGATGGTGGCAATATCAGTTGGTTCTATTTAGTGTCATTGTGCTGTAACTCAGAGCAGATCTGAGTGCTGCCATTGAGATTCTTGACATAGCTATAGAATACTTTGTAGTGGTCTTTAGAATCAGTGGTGATTTTGTTTTTGTAACTAGCTTTGGAGGATTCTATGAGGGGTCTCAGCTTCTTACTGAGGCTGACCAGGGAGTTCCTGGAATCATGGGATTTTACTCTTTTTTGCAACAGTTTCTTTCTTCTGTTGTAGAGTTTGTTTATGGCAGGGGACCACCAAATTGGCTTCTTTTTTTTGGAGGATAGCATCTTAGTTCTGTTAGGGATTACACGATCCATGCACTCGTGTAAGTGCTTATAAAGTGTATTTGTGTAGGATTCAGCAGTCCATCCTCTATTGTCCGTCAGCATGGGTGTCGTAAAGTTTGCCACTTCTGTCTTAAGAAATGTGAAGTTGGCTTTGGAGAAATTTTTTACAGTGGTTTCCCTAATGGGGGGTGGGGGCGGGATGTGGATGTCTAGGGTGATTAGCTTGTGGTCGGATCTGACCAATGAGGAATTGACTTCTGGTGTGGAACACCAGTTGCCCATGTTGGTAATGACTAGGTCTAGGATATTGCTGCCCCTGGTGGGGGTGTGAATAAGTTGATCCAAGGCACTGGAATTTATGAATTCCAGAAAACATTGAGCACAAGAGTTGGTACATGAGTAGTTTTCCCAGTTAATGGTGGGGTAGTTGAAATCGCCCATTATTAGGGTGTTAGGTTGTACCCTAATATTTTCCAGTGTATCAAGAAATGAGGAGTGGGAATCCTGGGGCATGGTGGGGGATCTGTAGCAAGCTACAATTTGGATTGTGATCTTGCCCAGAGTTAGCTGCACTTAGATAATCTCGGATGCATTATGCTGAGTAACTAGCCTGGAGGTGTGGATATCCTTAATGAATATGGACACGCCTCTGCCTTTAATGTTTCAGTCCAGGTCAGGTGACCAAAAGGTGTGGTATGAACTATAGCCTGGTAATGCAGGGGTGCTCTCTGGAGCCATGAACCAGGTCTCTGTCACGCCACAGATGTCAATGTTCTCCATTTTAAGGAGTGCCTCGCGTGAGTGCATTTTGAGGTTTAGACTTCTAGCATTGAGTAGCATTACCCTCAGATTTTGTGTGCTTGTACCTGTTATGGTGGTGAATTTGTCATTTGAACCTTGCCTAAAAAAGGCACTATAGGGGTGGCCAGAGCCTTAGCCAGTATCCGGAATACCAAGGGTGACTGGTGCAGGCCATCTCTGGCAAAGCATCGTGGTTCGTCGATCATATCATCCCAGGCAGACAGATACTGGATCCCCTTAGAATGACACCAGAAGCTTAGCCAATTGTTGAAGTCAATCATTTTGTCCTTGTACTGTGGTATCATTCTGGGTGATGGCAGGATGCTACTCAGGACTAGGGTCATACCTGCCTGGGCTACAAGATCAAAGAGCTCCTCCATGTCTCTTGTCATGTAGTCCAGGGAGGTACATCTCAAGTCATTCACAACAACACGGACAATGAAAGAGTCATATTTGTACTTGTTGTGGAGTGACCTGAGTGTGTGCATTATGTGGCAGATCCTGGCACCCAACAGGCAGCTGACAGTAACTTTCTCCTTGTTTAGCCGGGAGAGTGGAACATCAGTGTGCCTGACTATAGAGTCACCTATGACTATAGTGTTGGGTATGTTGTTATGCCTTATGGGCTGTGGTTGAGTGGCACACTGAGTTTGTGGGCTATGTGTCATTTGGGTTGTGTTGGGGGGTGGATGTTGCTTGCGTTTCTGCTTTGGAGGTCACTGTTGCTTGGGCAGATTTTTATTGAGAGCCTTTGCGAATGTAGGTGTGTGTTTTGTGTTGCTATGTGTGTATTTTGGTGGTGTAGGTTTTGAGGGACTATGTGATGAGTGTGGTGTGATGCAAGTGTTTACCTTCTCCTCTTGACTGTCTAGTCCAGTCTTGAGTGAAGAGAGCTTTGCTTCCAGTTTGGCTATATAAGTGCATTTCTCACAGGTTGTAGTGTTGGGTGGTAGGAGGATATGGTTGTCTGTGTACATGAGGCTATTGCTGCATTGCCCCAAGATGCCCAGATTCATCAGGTAGACCAGAGAAAACACCTGGAGCTGTCCCTTAGACGTGCCTGGATAGGTGCTTATTTATTAAGTACTAAAAATTGCTTTCCTCTAGACAAATGAGGAAAGTTGAGTGTTGTAGTAATTTGTAGCTCATTTAGTGCTTACAATGAGTTCTGAAGAAGTGCTGAGCTCAAAGAAACAGATTTGAATGCTGAAACTAGAAAACTGGCTAGTTCTAAGAAACAAAATTAAGCTAGAAGGGTTCCCTCCAACACAGAAAGGCTTGGGGGCTCAGAAGCTTACAAACAGTCCTGGATACAGCAAATCTGTATCTGGAGTAGATGACTTACAGGTAAGGCAGGAAACAAGCTTAGAAATTGTTTATTTATTTTTTTTTTTTGTAAAGTGGAAAGTGGAAAGGAGGATCAGAAACTAAGTGGGTTGGCCTTCTCAAATGTTCTCCCTGGATAATACAATAGTGCCAGAGCATCAATTACCATTACCATGGGACACATGGGCTTTGTTACATTATACTGCAGTAATGTCAGACTACAAATTAAAATCACAAAGGCACACATACGCTTTCTTACATCATGAAACACTAGTGTAAGAGCTTTAGATGCCATCAAAATGGAACACTACACGTTTGGTAATCTCATAATACAGTATTGTCAGAGCCTCAGTTACCATTAAAATGGAATACATTACAGGTTTTATACAATATAAAACAGTAGTGCCAAAGACTCAGTTACTATTAGTATTGAGTACACAGGCTTTGTTACATCTTAAGATGGCAGAGCTAGAGCTGCAGTTACAATCATAATGGAAAAAAAACAGGCTTTGTTACATCTTTACAGTGTCAGATCCTTAGTTACCATCAGCAAAGAACATGAAGGCTTTTTTATGTGATAATACCATCACATAAAATGTGATAGCATGACAGCTACAGTTTCCATTATTATGGAACACACAGGCTTTCTTACCTCGTAATATAGTACAGTTGTGTCAGAGCCTGAGCTACCATTAGTATGGAACACACAGGCATTGGTCCATCAAAATCCAATAGTATTAGTGCTACATGGAACACATAGGCTTTGTTACATCATAATACAGTAGTGCCAGGGCCACAGCTGCCATCAGAATGAAAACTACTGGCTTTGATACATCTAATAATATAGTATAGGAGTCTCAGTTTTCATCAGCAGGGAACATACAGATTTTGTTACATCATTAGTGTCTGACCCTATGTCAGCATGGAGCACTACAGGCTTTATTATATCATAAATCATTAGTGTTAGGGCTTACTGATATTGAAACTAGAATGGGGTGGTTTGTTTTTAACTTAGTCCTGAGCTTATTTTGTGTAGGTACAGGTGCCTCTATGCAGCTATACGCATGATTGTACAGGGTTTTTGTAAATGACGTTGCAGTGATGTTCCCTGAGTTTCGGAGAGGGAACTTAAAATTTGGCTAGTGTGTTTCTTAAAAGTAAGAAATTAGCCTTGTCATAATTCCAGAAAGTACCAAGATTACCTAGTCTCCCAGGTTTTATTTTTATTTCAAAAGAAACAGCTTTATCGTCTGATCTGACCAGTGAGGATGTCACACTCAAAGGAGTGCAAAGTTCCCCCTAGGTTGGGGATAACTAGGTCAAGGATGTCGCTACCATCAGCATAGAACACTACAGGCATTGTTATATCATAATACAGTTGCATCAGAGCCACAGCTACCATTACCATGGAGCACACAGGCTTTCTTATCACAACACAGAGGTGTCAGAGTTACCATAAGAATGCAACACTAAATGGTTTGTTATTTCATAATACATTAGTGTCAGAGCCTCAGGTATTATCGGCATGCAGCACACGGGCTTAATTACTTCATAATACAGTAGTGTCAGACTATCTGTTACCATCAGCAAGAAGCACACAGGCTTTCTTATGCCATAACATAGTAGTGTAAGAGCCTGAGATTGCATGAATATGAAACTCAGAGGATTTGGTATTTCTTAATACACTGGTGTCAAAGCCTCAAGTACCAGAAGCATTGGACACACAGGTTTTCTTACAAGATAATACTGAAGTGTCAGAGCCTCACTAACCATCAGTATAGCACTCACAGGCTTTGTTACATCATAATACAGTAGAGTCGGAGCCTCAGACACCATCTGGATGGAACATTACAGGCATTGTTACAACAAAATACAGTAGCATCACAGACCTAGCTACCACCTGCATGGAACATGCAGGCTTTGTTACTTTGTAATATTGTACAGTAGTGTCAGAGCCTCAATTACCATCAGTATAGCACTCACAGGCATTGTTACATCATAATACAGTAGAGTCGGAGCCTCAGACACCATCTGGATGGAACATGCAGGCTTTGTTACTTTGTAATATTGTACAGTAGTGTCAGAGCCTCAATTACCATCAGCATAGAATTGCACAAGAGACAGATCCTCAGTTATCATCAGCATGGAACATACAGATTGTACCTGCCATAAAGTCCAGCAACCCTAGGTCAATAAACTACTGACTGGCCATTGTCCAGTTGTCCAGCTTGGGTACCTGGAATAGTTCTTTTGAGTGAAAGCTGGATGTAAATCAATCCACCAAACATGAACTAGAGATTCCTACACTCAGTATAGGTGTCACTACAGGATGCAGCTTGGAAGAGGATGACATGTAGGTACAGAGGAGGATGGACATCCACTGTATCCAGGAGACAACATGGTAAGGCAGGGAACAAAGCCACTTTACTTGGGATCCAGACTACTAATCAGAAGGGCAGATTAGAAATGCTTGAGAAGTGTGGTGTGGGAGAGGTGCCAGAAGACAAGTGAGGGATGTCATCAGAATTAGTAAGAGACTCATGTCAGTCAGACCCTCATGTAAGGCTAGGGCACTAGTCATAATCTCAGTTTATGTCCCACAGCAGGGATATAATAATAAGGAAAAGAGTGCATTCAGACAGCAGCTGCAGGACCTACTAAGTAAAGCAAGACAACATGAGGTGATGTTGATAATGGGGAGACTTAATGCACATATCAGGACAGACGGAACAGGATATTAGGACTGCCTATGACATAGGTTCATATGTATATACTAGGCTAACACCACCAGGGCTTTTATAAGTCTTACTGTCCACCCCAAGCCAATTGTGTCCCTGTGTATCATAGGAGTTTATAAGGGGGGGTATGTTAGTTAGGAAGTTTCTAGAGGTTAAAGTGGGCTATGTTAATTTGGGCATTACTGTCTACCTCTGTCAATCAGGGATATAGGGGCCAGATCCAGGGTGAATTTCCAATTTCCCATCTATTGTTCAAGGCTACTCTTAAATAGTGTTAGGGATGGACTCTTTATCATATGGATGTGGAACCTGTTCCAGAGCATGGGGATCCTCTGAGACACATATACATCTTGCCAACATGTCATATTTATGTCAGAAGCAAAATTTAAATCTTTGGATCCAGTGGATCTGATGCTGTTCATTTCGTGGATATACAAAAGGCCATCAGAGCTGAATCCAAGGATGCCTTGTATGCCAGGCATGGATCACCTCTCAGTAACCAGTAGAAAACTGAATATAACAAAAGGGTTTTAAGGCAATCTGTATAGGACAATGTGTTTATATCCTGGATTCTCCTGGTAAAGAACCTTTATGGGTATTCCAGCTGTTGCATATTCTGGTCAAGTACATACAGAAGGGGGCATTATACTCAATGATGGGTCTGATAGGAGCTGAATAAAGTAGCACTATGACTTCTTTGGACCTGGATGCCCTTATCTATAATTTGGGCAACTTAAAATGATTTTCTTACTGCCTTGGCTAAATGTCGGTCAAAGGCCAGATTACTGTCTACATATGTTTCCAGATCCCTGACTACTGAGTCAACTCTTATTTTCAAGTTTGAAAGATTGCAAGATTCCAAGACTCCAAGATTGCACTACAGTGGGGGGAAAAGTTAATTTCCTAACCCCACTGTAGTGTAATCTCAGAGTTGGTATATTTAATTTACGGGGGGTGGGTGCAGGGAGGCTTGTCCCCCTGCAGAAACATAGTAAACAGTGTGCAGGATGTTATTTATAGTTGCTTTGTAGTTTTCAATGTTTTGAGTTTCGATGTTATGAGATTTAGATGTTATGAAGTTTAGATGTTTTGAAGAGTAGATATTTTGATAGGTAACCACTCAGATATATTCCCTTTATTATACACTTCAGAGCAATGTGTCCCAGTTTAAGACCTCTGATACACTCACACATCCAATCACTTTTGGCAAAGCCTGACACAGATTTCCAGCTGTGTCCCTACCCCAAAATAATATGGTAATGCTGCCACCAATCAGAGTGTCTTCATGCCCTTCTAGAGGGGTGTCCAGTTATAAAAATTAAATATCAAAACTAACTGATAGCTATGACCATAAGTGACCAAGCCTTCAATGTGACCTGGGGAGTATCAAACAGATCTAAGCACTCTAATAATAAGTAAAATGATTACAAGAATGTAAATCAATAGCTTTCAATAAACACCAGAACTCAATCACCAGAAATGTAAAATTAAACTGCAGGATAGGAGTCCATTATTCTAAAAAAACTATATCTTAATAACTAAGCTTTCTTAATCTTACTAAAATATTGTCCCTGATCTAATCTAACAATAACAACAAGGCAAAAGGCAGGCTTACAGTTTTTGATGAGTCCTGTTTCATGGGTGTCCGCTGACTGCACAGCACTGTAACTGACTGTACTCTACAAAACTGCTCAGCACTTGACAAACTGCGGTTTCAACTGTCTTCAGCAGTCTCAATGGTCTTATTTTAAAAATAACAGTCAGTTGTTTGAAAATGTTACTTTTCTGTCAATAAGTTGTTTAAATAAACACTTAGCAAACAGGAACATTTTAATGACATTACTCAATGTTCAGCTGATTCTCCACAGTACTTTAAAATGTCCCTCTCAAACATGCGCAATAAGAAATGGATCAAGACACTGACAGATCCCTAAACATTCTGTATAAACAGAGAATTACTCAACATTTTAAAACATATTTACATTTTTACAATTAGGCATGCTGGCATACAATACAAGTTAATCTGAGAATATGCACAGTTCTCCTGCCAGACATGCTAACACAGATGAGAGTGTTTTCATTTTCTTCACAATTAATATCAGAGCCCTTGTTACCATCACCAAAGAACACTACAGGACTTGTCACTGTAGTAGTATGGGGGTCAGCTACCATCATCTTTTAACAATACAGGTTTAGTTACACCATAATGCAGATGTTTCTGAGCCTAGTTATCATCAGTATGAACCCACAGGTTTTGTTACATCCTAATAGAGCAAAGTCAGGGTAATGGTTACCATCAGCATGGAACACTACAGACTTTGGTACCTCATAATACTGTTGTATCAGGGCTTCAATTGTCACCACCATAGAAGACACATGTTTTATTGCATCATAATTCACTGGTATCAGAGCTTCAGTTACCACAGGCATGAACCACCACAGACTTTGCCACATCATAATACAACAGTGTCAGTATCTCAGTGATTGTAAGAATGGAGCACACAAGCTTTGTTACATCAAGCTACAGCAGTGTGACAGTTTCATTTACTATCAGCATTGGAACACAGACTTTGTTACATCATAACACAATAACGCCAGACCCTCAGATACTTTCAGTGTTGAACACATCGGCTTTGCTACATCAGAATGTAGTAGTGACAGAGTCCCCTGTTAGCACTAACATGGAAGACTGCATCAGAGTATATCATCATCATACAGTACTGTAACAGCCTCAGTTAGCAACAGCAAGGAACAGATGTTCTTTACAATATAATTCAGTAGTATCAGAGCCTCAACTCCCATCACTATTGAACAGAGATGCATTGTTACATCAAAATATGGTAGTGCCAGGGCAACAGTTATCAGCAGAATGGAACACAAATACTTTGTTACATTATATACATTATTATGACACCTGCAATAACCATTAGCAAGGAACACAGGCTTTGTTAAAATGTAATACTGTAAAATACACTCAGATCCTTAGTTAAATCAGCATTGAAAACTACAAGGCTTGTTACATCATAACAGAGTAGTATCATAGCTTCAGTTACCATCAACATGGAATACTCAGGCTTTGTTACCTCTTAAACAGTAGTGCCAGAGCCTCATTCACCATTAGCAAGGTATGCACAGGCTTTTGCTACATCATAATATAGTAAGTAGTATGACAGCATCAGTTACTATCAGTATGGAACATCTATGCTTTCATCCATCGAAATACTGTACTATTAGTGCAAAGCCACCATAAGCATGGAACACTACAGGCTTTGTTACATCATGATGCTGTACTTTCAGAGCTTCTATTGGCTTCATTATGGAACACTAAAGGCTTTGTTGGATAATAATAATGCAGTAACATCAGAGCCTCTCAGTTAGCATTAGCACAGAATACTATAATCTTTGTCAGATCATAATATAAAGTGTTGTAGCAACACTTCCCAACAACGTGCAACTCTACAGATATTGTTACCTCATAACATGGTAGTGCCAGGGCATCAGTTAATATCAACAAGGGACAAACAGGAGTAATAGCATTAGAGTGCAGAAGTGACAGAGCTTTAGTTACCATCAGCATGGAAAACTCCAGGCTTTGTTACCTCATAATACAATAGTGCCAAAGCCTCAGTTATCATCAGCAAGGAACACTACATGCTTTCTCACACCATAATACAGTAGTGTCTCAGCAATTCTGCATCTCTACAGATTTTCTTACTTTATAATTCAGTACTGTCAGAACCTCCGATATCATCAACATGGAACACTTGAGGCTTTATTACTTCATAATACTGTAGTGTCAAAGCATGTGCTACTATCGGTATGCAACATGCAGGGACTTGTTGCAGCAGAATATAGCAGTGTCATGTCCACAGCTATTAACCTATCCCATTTGGTGTTACCCATCCCATTCTCGATAATTATGTATTACTCCTAGTAAGAATAACTGGAGTCATATCATAGGAAATTTGAGGGAACCCATGCATGGGTCAGCATGGAACACACATCTGTTTGCTTCAGATGACATGATTGACAGACCTCGATGCTTTGCCACTGATGGCCTGCATCTGTCACCCTCTGGATTTCCGAGTACTGGCTAAGGCTCTTGCCACCCCTATAGTGTCTTTTTTAGGTAGTGTTCCAAAGACCAAATTATCACTGTAACAGCTATAAATAAATGCAACCTGAGGGTCGTGCTGCTCAATGCTAGAAGTCTAAATCTCAAGATGCACTCACTTGAAGCACTCCACAAAATGGAAAACATATACATTTGCACCATAATGGAGACCTAGTTTAAAGTAGCAGAAAGCTGCGCTACCAGCCTATAACTCATTCCACATCTTTCGGTCCAGGAACATGGACCAAAGCTCCAAAAGCGGTGGTGTCTCTATATTCATAAAGGATATGCACACCTCCAGACTAGTAGCCCAGCATAATGCATCTGCGATACTCCAGGTACAACTAACATTGGGAAAGATGGTGATTCAGGTTGTAGCCTGATATAGGTCCCCAACCATGTCCCAACACTCTCACTGCACATTCCTAAGCACCCTGGAAGCTATTAAGATCCAACCCAACACTCTCACACTAGTTGACTTCAACTACCCCTCCATCAACTGGGAAAACTATTCATGCACCAATGCACTGGCCCAATGCTTCCTGGAATTCATCAATTCCAATGCCCTGGACCAGCTCATTCTTACCCGCACTAGAGGAAGCAACATCTTTGACCTGGTTATTACTAACATGGGCAACCATTGCTCTACACCAATAGTCAATTCCTCCCTGGTTAGATTCGACCACAAACTAATCACCATGGAAATCCACATCTCACCCCCCACCGCAAATGTATACACCATGAAAAACTTCTCCAAAGCTGACTTTGGACTCCTAAAAACAGAGGTGGCTAATTCATGGCACCCATGCCAATGGAAACTAGATGCATGACTGTCGAATCATACACAAACGCACTGTACAAACATGTACATAAATGCATGGAGCTAGCCATACCCAACAAAACCAAGATACTCTCCTCCAAAAAAAGGAAGCCAGTCTGGTGGTCTCTGACATTAATAAACTCTACAACAAAAGGAAGAAACTGTTGAAGAAAAAGGTGAAGACCCATGACTGGGAAAATTCCCTTATTAGCCTCAACAAAAAGTTGAGATCTCTCATCAAAACCTCCAAAGCCAGCTATGAAGGCAGAATTGTGTCAGACACTAAAAACAACCAAAAAGCCTTCTATAGTTATATCAAGAGTCTCCATGGCAATACCTAGATTTGCTCTGAGTTACTGCACAATGGTACCTCCTATACTGAGCCAACAGACATTGCCAACATACTGGCCAACAGATTTAGTGCCAACTTTACCCCTCCCCCACAAAGGACCAATCTCAATACTGGAAGAATGCCAGGCACCCAGCATTACTGCAGCACAGGTTAAAGCTGCATTGCCCAAGGCCAAGAATACAGCTTTCATGGGACCCGACAATATCCCTGGCTGTGTTCTACATGAATTTCAAAGTGAACTGGCACCGCATCTGTGTGCCCTGTTCACTCACAGCCTCATCTCAGGCTTTGTCCCTACTGAATGGTGCACTGCTGCAGTCATCCCTCTCCATGAAGGAGAAGTGACTACAGACCCTGGAAATTATCGCCCCATTAGCCTGATGAGTCTGATATACAAGTCTATGGAGTGCATCATCATGGATCTAATTAACAAGGATATAGGGAATCTCTAAACTCTAGATCCCATGCAATTTGCTTTTGTGAAAGGTAGATCATGCCTGCTCAACTTGGCTGACTTCTTTGAATCAGTCACCAGAGCTGTGGATAAGAGTAAGGCAGTTCATACAGCCTACCTCGATCTGGCTAAGGCCTTTGATACCATTCCTCACATAGAAATTATTGATAAACTCACCAAACTAGGCATCAACCCCTTTATTATTAGTTGGGTTGCAAATTGACTCACAGATAGAACCCTCAGTGTGAAAGTAGCAAACTCCAAGTCAGACTGTGGACCAGTCACGAGTGGAGTCCTACAGGGATCGATCCTGGGTCCTCTCCTGTTTGGCATCTACTTCTCAGAAGTCCAGGCCAACATGGAGGGACTCTGGCTGACCACATTCACAGATGACTGCAAGCTGGGAGTCATTATTAACTCCCCAAGTCATGCAGATATCCTACATAAAGGCCTCGCTGAGTCCAATGACTGGTGTGAAATCATGGCCTTAAGCTTAATGCCACAAAAAGTGTCGTCATCCCCTTTGGGAATAACTCAGTTAATTACCACATCAATGGGAGCCCACTTAACACTGAAGGCTTTAGAGAAGATCTGGGGACACAGGCTGACAGAAACCTCTCCTTTGACCCCCACATTGCCACTGTGGTCAGAAAGTCCTTCTATGTGTCACATTTCATTACCAAGGATTATGCATCCTGGAAGAAAGAGGTCATCATTTCTCTCTACTCTTTCCTCATTAGGCTGTCATAGAGTATAATGCCCCATTTGTACCTCACTAGACACCTGCAACAGTTGGAGAGGCCACAAAAGTACCTCATGAAGAGGATCCTAGGCCTTAAACACATCCTACATGAACAGACTCAAAAAAAACTCCAGCTATTCTCTGCCTCATATCGTCTACTAAGAGACAATCTCTGCTTGACTTACAAAGCCATGTCTGACCCAGCTCTGTTAGAAATGCTACATCTAAAGAAATCCCAATATTTCTGCACCACACACTCCAGAGACCTCAACCTTATTACCACAATCAACAGAACATGCTGGAGGGACAGGTTCATAACCCAGAGACTGCCCATGCTCTAGAATAGACTTCCCATACATGTCAAGCAGAGCACCTCACTGGCACTCTTCAAGAGAAATCTTGATGAGTGGATGGGAAATAGAAAGTTCACCGCAGGGATCACTCCAGTGGCTCTACTTGATAGAGGCACTGGGAACTAAACAGGGCAACACAATGCTAGGGCACTGCTATGGGCTAGGCATGTAAAGGCTCCAGGGCCATTAGCCTAGTACACACCTATGAACATGCTTTGCTATATCCTAATACAGGGGAATCAGTGCTTAATTTACCATTACCATAGAACTCAGACTTAGTTTTTATTTCATAACATTGTACAGTGACATTCTCAGTTGTCCTTGGCATGGAAAACACCGGATTTGCTAAATCATAATGTATTAGTGCCAGAGATTCACATTCAATAAGCATGTAACACTACAGTCTTTGTTACACATTAGTCACAGTTACACTGTCATTCTACAACTCCTGACTTTATTACTTCATAATATATTAGTGTCAGAGTCTTAGTTACCATCAGCAGGGAAGACACATGTTTTGTTACATCATAATACAGTAGTCAGAACATTATTACAGACATTGTTACATCATACTACTTTAGCATCAAGTGTATCAGTTGTCATCAACATAGAGCACTTCAGACTTGGTTAAATTATCATACATACATATCAGAGCTATGGTTATCATCAGAAAGGAACACATAAGCTTTCCTTCATGCTAATACTGCAGTGGCAGAATCTCTGTTACCATCAGTTTAGAACACTACAGACATTATTACATCATGATACAATAATGGCACAGCCTAAATTCCTTCAGCATGGAGCACAGAGGCTTTGTAACATCATAATACAGTATTCTCAGCTTTGTTACATCATAATTCAGTATTCCTACTATCTCAGCTACCACCAGCATGGAAAACTACAAGTTTTGTTGCATCATACAACAGTAGTACCACTGCTGCAGTTATCATCAGGATAGGACCTACTGTCTTAATTACATCATAAAGATTCAGTGTCAGAGCGTCAGCTGCCATTAGCAAGGAAAACACAGACATTGTAACATCACAATACAGCAGTGTCAGAGCACAGTTACCAACAGCATGGAATACTACAGGCTTTGTTACTTAATAATACAGTAGAGTCAGATTCTCAGTTACTGTCAGGGATACGGGAGGGTGACCTAATGGTTAAGGTGTTTGCCAACACAAGGTACAGGGTTTGAATCTCACAAGGGATAATTAGCTAGGCTTAAAATGGCTCATAAGGGCAGTTAGCCTAGTACTAATCTATGAACATCTTTACATCACAATATAGAAGTGCCAGAGCATGAAACACTACAGGTATTATTACATCATAATACAATAGTGTCAGAGCCTCAGTTATCTTCAACATGGAACACACAGGCTCTGTTACATCATAACACACTGGTGTGAGAATCTCGCTTGCCATAAGCATGTCACACTACAAGCATTGTTACATTATAATAGAGGAAATCACATCAAGACTTGCCTCAACCAGCAACTCTACATACCTTGTAAGATTATAGCACACTAGTTTCAGGGCATCAGTTAAACTCAGCATGGAACACTACATGCTATTTTTATATCATAACACAGTATGCATAAACACATCTGCCTGGAGTACACAGGCTTTGCCACATCATGGTACAGTAGAGTCAAACCATCTCATACCATCAACATGGAATACACAAACTTTTTTATATCATAGAACACTGGTGTGAGAAACTCATTTACCATGAGCTTGGAACACTACAGGGTTTGTTATATCATAACATATCAGTGCCAAAGTGCTAATAACCATCAACTTGGAAAACACAGGATTTCCTAAATTACAACATAGTAGAGTCAGAGCCTCAGTTATCATCAGTATTGAACACACAGGCCTTGTTACGTCATAACACAGTGCTGTCAGAGCCATAGTTACCATCAGCATGGGACACATCAGCTTTGCTGCATCTTAACATAGTAGTGTCTGAGCCTTATTACCATCAACATGCATCACATGGTATTTGTTATATTATAATACAGTAGTGGCAGAGCCTGTGTTACCATCAGCAATGAAAACACAGGCTTCATTACATCATAACAGAGTAGTGTCACAACCTCAGCTACCATTGTCATGGAACATTATAGGACTCCATATATCATAATGTCAGGACCATTACCATCAGCATGGAACACACAGGGTTTGACATCATAACAGAATAGTATTACAGCCACAGTTACCATCTGCATGAGACACCATATGTTTGTTTACATCATAATACTGTAGTGAGACAACCTCAGTTACCATCAGAGTGGAATGCATGGGCTTTGTAATTTCATAATATTGCAGTGTCAGAGATTCATTTACCACAAGCATGGACCATAGGTTTACAATACAATAATATCAGACTCAGCAACCATCAGCATGGAACACAGAGATTTTATGACATCATAGTACAGTAGTGTCGAAACCTCAGTTACCATCAGCATGAAATAGTACATGCTTCTTTAAATGATAATGCAGTAGAGTGAGACCCCAATTACTATCGTCATGTGATACTACATGCTTTCTTGCATTATAATACAGTAGAGTCAGAGACTCAACTGCAATCACCATGGAACAGACAGATTTTGTCACATTGTAAAATAGTAATGTCAGAGCCTCAGTTATCATCAACAACTGCATGGAACAGACAAGTTTTGCTACATCATAATGCAACAGTTTCAGAGCCACAGTTACCATCAGCATGGCAAGTACAGGTGTGTAAGTTGCACCTACCCATGGCAATAAATGTTTGAATTCTTCACTGCTACAGTAGCCTATTGGTTGCATCATGCCAAGGATACTGTGCCCGTTCAGCTTCCCAAAGTTCTAGCCCCTCCCTCACAGTCAATTCTGGCTGCTTGTAGGTTAATCCTTTTTGGAAGGAAGTATAAAAGCAGCCAGATTGAATAAAAATCTTCAGGACTTCCTGGCTCCAAAAGAAAAAAAAGGTAGAGCTCATCCTGAAACAACCACAACTACTGTAAACAATAAAAGACTAACCACAACAAATAACAATCGCAACAATAATAGTTGTACCCACAGCAGTTATATACAACAAGGCTGATGGTGAGTGGGTGTGGATACTGCTGAGTAAAGAATTCAAATAGTTACTGTTATGGGTATAAGTGCAAGTTTCGCAATTATACTATGTTCTTCATTGTCACTGCTGCAGTAGGCTATGGGTAGATTACTAAAACTTACTCAAGCTGTGAGGAGGAAGGATATGGGTCCAGGAGTACCTGAAGAAAGGTCATTACAAAGTCTGCTCTGGACCTAAAGAAGGAATCCAGTTAGTTGTGCTTTGGAAATATATGGATGGAGGACCAGATTGGTGCCTCTAGACTGCTTCTGGAGTCCTCTCCTTTCCAATATGCCATTGAAGAAGCTAATGATAACTGTGCCTGGAATAGTTTTGTCATGGTGTGAGTAACAAAACACAATAGCAGAGGACAACCATCTAGAAATAGTCTGTTTAGACATGGGTTGACCTTTCTTAGTTCCTGTTTTGGAAATAAATAGATGATCAGCTTTCCTGGTGGACTTGGTTCTCTCAAGGTAATACCTGATCTGACTGTGCACATCTAAGTTATGGAGAATATGCTCTCCCCTGTTTTCTGTCTCTGGATAAAAAACTGGGACTTTGATAGCTTCATTCAGACTGAACTATGAGACAACCTTAGGCATGAATGTGGGGTTAGTCAACTGAGGGAACCTATCTCTATGGAAAAGCAGATACGGTTCTCCCATGCCTGCAGTTCAGATACTAACTTTGAAGATGTCAGAGTAACAAGTAAAACAGTTTTCCAAGTAAAGAACCTTAAGTCAGCCAGAGAGACAAAGTTTAAAAGATGACAAAATCAGTTTCTTCAGTACAAAACTGAAATCCAAGAACAGAAGTATTTGTCTGCGAGGGGGAGTCATATGTAACACCTCTTTCATAAATTGTTTGACCACAAACATAGAAAAAAGAAGGAGATCCATGGGCAGAAAAGCTGGCATGATTAGTAGATGATGCTCTTTTACAGAAACATATGAAAGGCCAGATGATAGTAACTCACACAAATATTTAAGCACCAGGGTTGCAAACACATTGATGGGGCCCGGGTTATTAGTTAGGCACCAACTAGAATTTTTTCTTTCCATTTGCCAGCATTTCACTTTCTAGTAGCAGCCTTTCTTGCATCCTTTTGTACCTCTTGCATGTCCTCATGGAAAATGTGCCCAAAAGGTATCAACATTTAATCATCCAGGCAGCAGAGGCAGAGTATATCAAACTCCCCTTGTCCTGTGTGAGTAGGTCCAGTCTGTGTGGAAGTTTGTTGTAACTGACCCTGGCCAATTCCATAAGAAGGGAGAAATAATTCTGCCATATCCAAAAGGGAGTCACCACAATGATTTCTGGTTGGTCCTTGTAACAGTAAATCATTCTGTATCTTCAGAAGTACCTTATAAATCAGTGGAAAGGGTGAAAAAACATATGAGAACATCCACAATCATGGAGATGACAGAAATCATCTGTTCTCCAAGTTTGTTTGTAAGGATCCTTGGAATAGAATTATTCTAGTTGTTTGTTTTGAAAGGAGTCAAACAGATCTACTTGAGTTGTTCCCCACATCTGGATCAAATCCTTGAATACCACTGGATTGAGTTTCCATTCATGAGGGTCTCTCCAGGATCTTTTGAATTTGTCTCCCACTGGGTTTTACTCTGATGGTATTTAAGCTGCCTGAATAGATAGGGAGTGTTGAAGAGCTAACTCCTAAGCCATCAATGCCAAGCAGCATAGTTAGCATGGCTTGGTACCCCCTTGTTTTGTTTAAGTACCACATTATTATATTGCCTGTATTCACCTGAAGAATACCTGGTCACCAAAGATGATGTATGTTTTTACACTTTGACGCATAGCCAGAAATTTTTTGGCATTTATGCAATTTGGTCTGCCTGAATTGTGAAAGTACAAACTTCTTTTATATTATAAAAGTAAAGATAATTAACTGAAAATCACTGCGCCGAACACTGTTAGAATGCACATTCTGGTCTTCATAATAATAATGCTGGTGCCAAAAAGAAAGAAATTAAGAAGTTGAATATATTTTACTGTACTTAAAATATTCTCATATATTTCTCAGTTTTCCCCCAACTATTTACAGAAAGATCTAACTAGGCCTAAGTTACTCCAACTCCTATTTCGTCCTTTGGAATTTCTCCCCCTGTCCATTCAAGCAGTAAATTTGCATTTTCAGATCAATCTTTTTCCTTTTTTCTAAATATTGGTAACTACTCTTTCAAAGAATGCCTTCCTATACCCTATATACTCCACAGAGTTTTCCTACCCTTCAGTTAATCTAGACCATATATCCACCTGAAAATCTTGTCTTGTGTTCCTTGTCTTGCTCCATTCTTCTTTCTTTCTTTTAACATAATTTTCCTCATCAGATTTATCACTTCCCTAAATTGTGGTTTATCTCTCTTCTTCCAAATTTTTGCAATGACTTGTTTGCCACTATCATGATCCATGCCACTATATGCTTTAAATTACCCATCCTGTTAAAAATCGGGTCTCTGATTAACGGTCTCCCTATCTCTCTCTCTCTTTCTCCCACTCTCCTTCCCCCTTCTCTAACTTTCGAACTGCCTCAGGTAAATATTTTTTAAAAGCTCCTATGTCTGGACACTCCCAAAAGATGTACATCCAACTTCCCTCACTCCTCTCAATGCATCTTCAACAAGTTTGGTAGCAAGCTTCATTTCAGATGTAGTTGGATATTTATTTAATTATTTATTTATTTATTTTATTTTACATTTGTTGACCGGGAGAGTCCAACTGGATTACAAGTCCATTTTCAGTGGAGGCCTGGGGAGAAAAGCTCCAAGAGAACAATTTTTTTACAAAACATAGTTTTAAGGACAGACTTTTGACATACAATTTCCATAGAAGAGACTTTGACATACATATTAACTAACAGAGAGGATGCATTCATTCTCTACAATGTAATATTACATTTTAGAAGATATTCCTAAGTTTAGGATTTCTGTGAGAGATTTACTATCGGACTAAAAGCAGACAGACGTAGAATAAGGCTCCTAGAGAGAGAGAGCAGATGATGCTCACTATAGTTGAGAAGCATAACAAATTGATTTACTATACGTCTTCGCCTGGTTTAAGTTGAGAAGGATAACAAATTGATTTACAATATGTCTTCTCCTGGTTTTAGTTGCTTATGGAAAGCACAACATTGCTGGGGTAGTTTTCCCTAACTCCTGGAGAGAGGGGATGAGCAGTAGATTACCAGTCCTAAGTGGGTACAGTACTATGATTGGTTGGCTTAGCAGATTTACTTAAGTTAGATGAAGTGCTCTAATGAGACATTAGCCAGGGGGGATACAGGAGCACAGTCAGTTATTCAAAAAGTGAGTTTTAACAAGTTTCTTGAACTGTGATGGGGATTTGTTGTCAGTTATGTGGGCAGGAAGGGAGTTCCAGGTTTTTGCTATACAGTGGCTGTAGACAGACTTACCAGCTTCATTGTTATATTTGGTTACTTTGAGGAGGTTTTGTGTGCTAGATCTCAAGGGCCTGGCAGTTGTATAGGGTTGCAAAAGATTTTGTAGGGTTGGGGTGTTTTCAGAGTTATGTATTATTTTGTGGGCTAGTGATTGTTGAATGAGTTGAAGTACTAGTGTAGGTTCTAGCCAGCTGAGTTTTTTTTTAGGCATTCACAGTGATGTGTTTTGATGGGAGAGGTTGTAGCAAATTTGGCTATCTTATTATAACAACTATCAAGTTTGTTTGACGGATATAAAATATTTATGGAGACATGTCCAGTAAAAAGTGTGGAATGCTCTAACTTTTATTGCTAGTTTGAGTGCTATACCTGTCTCAGCTCACTGATGCTCCATCACATTTATCCCTCAGAGTTTGTACCATTGTTCCCACCTGCTGTACATATATACATACATATACATACATACATACATACAAATGTTTCAAGCATGGACATTAACGCCCTCCTAGACGTCCAATATCCCAAAACAGTTGTTCCCATAATAAGTGCCTAGGCTGTTCTTAAAAATATCTAAACTAGCACTTGCTTTCATGTATTTTGGCAGTCTGTTACATGCACCAGCTGTTCTCTCAGAGAACCAATTAGTACACTTCTCATTCCTATAGAATCTTCTACATAGGTTGTCTAATGATTCTCTACTACTGTTTGATAACCCCAAACATTCCCAGAAGTGGTTGTCTCCAAATGTCCTATGTACCTGAATAAGATTTCCTCTTAAATATATATATATATATATATATATATATATATATATATATATATATATATATATATATATATGAGACACTGTAAAAGTTCAGATATTTTAGTCTTTCATAATAAGTTACATTTTCACATCAACGGGTGCTCTTGGTATATTTCTGCAGTACTCTTTACAGTTTAATCATACTTGTTTTCTTAAAAGGTTTCCAAATTGTTATTCTATACCTAAGCTTGGGTCGAATATCATTAACAATAACATCATCATTTTTGATTTCCTAAACTTTCTGAAACTTTTTATTCAACCTATAGTTCAATAACTATTATTAACTAATTGTTTGATTTGACTAGAAAAACTCATAGCTGGATCTACCCATATACACAGTTACTAAATGATTTTACAGTTTCAATCACTGTGTACTGTATTAAGTATGTGCCTTTCAGTTTATGCCTCCCAAATCTCATATGCTTCATTTTTTATGTGATTTTCAGCATATTATTCTCCTGTGTCCAATCATCAGTTTAGTCAAGATCGTTTGTAATCATGCGCTCTCTGGAACACATGTAATCAGATTACTCATTTTCATGTCATCTGCACACATACTTTAGAACACCTCAAATGAAAAAAAGATAGACCTGAAAGAAACAGTCTAAACAAGTATGGGCATATGGTGGAGCCCTGTGGGACAACCTAAATGTAACCTCAAATGCCACCTGTCCATCAAGAGTACAGCAATACATAGTTGTTCTGTTTTTTTGATCTTTGCTTTATGGATAACCCTCTATGATTACATCACAGCACACATTTTAATTCATAGCTGTTATTATATTGCTATAGAACATAATGTTACAGTTGGTATTAGATCTATTTTCAACATATGCATGCTGATATATGGTTTAAAGTCCCAACATTTCCAGTTCTAACAATAATTTATGCAGTATAACCTTCTCCATTATTTTTCCAAAATATGAAAATAAACTTATGGGTCTGTACGACTCCAGGTTTGTCCTACTTCAATTGCCCTTAAAGACAAGTTTAACAAGTGCGTGTCTTCAGTCATGAAGAATCTCCTCATATTTATACAACCTAGTAAATAATAGATATAATGGTACTGTAAGTTAATGCCAAAGTGTTCTCAGATCATTATTACTAATTCTGTCTCCTCCCTGTGCTTTGCTTGGATCTAGTTTGCAAAGTTCTTTTTCAATATAATCTAATTTGACCTCAGTATCCGAGGTTCCCTGGATATCACAAGGACAATTTATCACTCACTCTGTGGAGGAAAAACTGCTATGCATGAGATTTTGTAAATATATCTATAATCTTTACTCCAACCACATCCTATGTATCTATAACATGTTTTCCTATTATGCTTAATATCTTTATATACATTTTCTTCAATTTTTCTAGAGTTTGTCTCACGTTACATTTAGTCTGTCCAACTTGTTTATTTCAAGTTCTCAATGATGCAGTTTACCCTTTTTTCCATGTTTATATTTTTTGTCTCTGACCTTAATCAAGTATCTTGTCCTTATGTAAATATATCCTCCTGATGTTGCATGCCTAGATCTTGATGTTAAACATTTTTTTGGATTTTTTTCATAGGTTCATAGGTTGGTACTAGGCTATTGGCCCTAGGGCCTATACAAGCCTAGCCATAACAATTCCCTGGATATTTCTTCCCACAATATTTACTTCCCTGGTCCCCTGTCTAGCAGGGTGACTGACATGATCCCTGGGGTGAATTTCCTATCTCCCTTCCAATCATCAATGTTCCTTTTGAAGAGGGCCAAGGAGGTGCTGTGCTTGATATGTATGGGGAGTCTCTGGGTCAGGAACCTATCCCTTCAGCATGCTTTGTTCATTGTGATGACAAGGTTTAGATCCCTGGAGCATGTGGCTCTGAGGGATTGGGATTTCTTTAAGTGGAGCATGTCCAACAGCTCAGGGTTTGACATGGCCTTGTATGTTAAGCAGAGATCGCCTCTGAGTAGACGATATGCCACAGAGTATAGCTGGAGTTTTTTTAGAAGGTCAGCATATGGCATCTGCTTTAGGCCTGTGATTCTTTTAGTGAGGTATTTCTGTAGCCTTTCCAGCTGTTGCAGATGTCTTGTGAGGTACATACCAAACAGGACCTTGTACTCTATAATGGGTCTAATGAGGGATGAGTACAGTGGGACAATGCCCTCCTTTTTTTTGGATGAAAAGTCCTTAGTGATGAGGTGTGCCACATAGAAGGATTTCCTGACTCTCATCACACTTTCGGTGTTTAATGTACTGCCACCTATGTGATCATTCATGGGTACATGTTTTTTCCCAAAGGGGATAACTATACATTTCTTGGCATTAAGCTTGAGTTCATGGTTCTGGCACTATGCATCTGTTTCTGTAAGGCCCTTTTGTAGAATATCCACATAATTTGGGGATTCAATAATGGCTCCCAGTTTGCAGTCATCTGCGAACTTTGTTAGCCAGAGTCCCTTAGTGTTGGCCTGTAATTCAGAGAAGTAGATGCCAAACAAGAGTGGTCCCAGGACTGAACCCTGAGGTACTCCACTTGTCACTTGTCTGGAGCTGGATTTGGAGTCAGCTACTTTTACAGTCTGGGTTCTGTCAGTAAGGCAGTTGGCAACCCATTGAGTGATGTAGGGATTTATGCCCAGCATAGTAAGTTTATCTATTTTTTGCATTTATATCATTTCTCTTTCAAAACTTTCCACATTTTTCTACAGTTTTTCAAACTGAGCACATCACTCCAATAAGTTTACTTAGTGACAGTTTTGCTTCCATAGAATCTGTTATGATCTTCTGTGCATTGGTTCAGATTTCAGTTTGGTAGAATTATCTAGCAACAAATTAACCTTTATAACCCCAAGATCACTGCACATCAAAGGTGATAAAACTTGACAGGAAGTAACAGTAATTTGTTTAGGAACACAAACAATGCCTAGTATGCTCCATTCCCTAGTAGACTTTCTTACAGTCTGAAGCAACTGTTTTCCTAAACATACATTATAAATTATTTCCTGACTAATGTTGAAGAAACATTATTCCAGTCTATTTCTGGTAAATATTTGTTCCCGGCCACTATTATTCTTCCCTCCTGTGTTTCATGCAAAAACTGTATGAATTTCTTTAGGTCATCAACAGATGACTTTGGCGGTCTATGTACTCCAATTGTTATATATTCCAGGGTTGTCTTTATTATCACAGTTACACAGTCTAAAGTATTGGTATTATCATTGAACATGTAATAATCACAGGCCTCATAACAATCTTTAATCCCTATCATAACACGTCCACCTGATTTTTTCTAAAGATGTCTGTTACAGCAAAAACATTTATACCCTGACAGAACTGTTTCTTTTGTTTCTTAACATCTGTGGTTTGGGGTTATTTAACAAAGCCCCATAAGCCCTACTTAATATTTTGTGTTGGACTAAATCTCCTGATCTGGCCTTGATGATTAAACTTAGCAAATGCAATCCTTCAGTCTCCTGCTGTGAGTTTATATATATATATATATATATATATATATATATATATATGTATATATTTTTTTTTTTCAGGGTTAGGTAGGCCCACACCCACACTGCTCAACAGAGGGCATGAACCTTTCCAATTTTATTTTTGCTTTTCTCCCGCCCTAACCAAAAGAACTCAGTTCCTATTTATTTTTTCCCACAGACATTTTTCGGCTCCAGAAAGTATGCCTGCCCTATATACAACATAAACAGTACACTAAGCATTTTCACCACCTGTATTTTAACATCTAAGTCCAGGTGCATAATTTTCCATATCCTCACTTTGGTTAGGAAATTATTTTGCATTCCTTCCCACATTTTACCAGTTGCTTTTCCTACCACAGGACTGAGACAAATTCCCAAGCATTTCATTAGGTTGTGTCGACACAAGTATGGTTAATCTTGGACTGGATGAAACATGATCATACAATTAAGTATTATTGTCTGTATTTTTTGTGCATTTATCTTATAGCTTGCACTGTCTCCAAATTGTGACAAGATCCCAGACAGCTGAGGTATACTCCTATCAGGCTCGGTTCCATACAGGATTATACTGTCTGTGGATAAGGTGATTGTTTGAGGAGACTCATACCAGTCATGGCCTTAACGTCTGACGTTCTTCTAGCTTGCTCCAATGGCCCAAGGTATAATGCAAACACTAATGGAAATAATGGTCATCCCTGACATGTTCCGCTACTATCCCCAGAGTCTTTGACAGCTGCATGACACCTTCACCTAAGCCTGAGTTCCTTTTACGTATTTTCTGTATCAGTTGAATGCCTTGTTCTGGGAACCCCAATGACCACAAGACTTTCAATAAAAAGAACCAACTGACCCAGTCAAAAGCCTTCTCAGCATTTAGTCTGACTAATAAGAATTTTTGTTATCCATTAATGCATGTTTTTGAATCATTAACATTCGGTTGATGTTGTAAAATGTTTGGACTTCCTTTAACAAACCCACACACTGGTCATAGTGGATGATCTTAGGTAGTACGTTAGCCAGTTTCTCTGCTATAATATACATCAATGTCTTGTTATCATACTTTAGTATCGAGATTATTTTATAAGAGCTTGGATCAAATGGGTCTTTATTCTACTTTACATACATACAAATATTTCATTAATGCCCTTCCAGCCTGCCAATATAACAAAACACTTGTTCCCATAATAAGTGTCCAGGCTATTCTTAAAACTATCTAAACTAGTGCTTGCTTTAATGTAATTTGGTAGTCTGTTCTATGCATCAGTTGCTCTCTCAGAGAACCAGTTAGTACACTTTTCATTCCTACAGAACCTTCTACATAAATTGCCTGATGATTCTGTAGTAGCTTTTACTAACTCCAAACATTCCCAGAGGT
Source organism: Protopterus annectens (assembly GCF_019279795.1). NCBI lineage: Eukaryota > Metazoa > Chordata > Ceratodontiformes > Protopteridae > Protopterus > Protopterus annectens. The sequence goes on from NC_056731.1 coordinate 354,146,416, forward strand.
AAGTTGTCTCTAATGCCCTATATACCTGAATAAGATCCCCTCTTAAATATCTGTAAGAGACACTGTACAAGTTCAGATATTTTAGTCTTTCATAATAACTTAAATTTTCACATCCATTGATACCCTTGGCATGTTTCCATTGTACTCTTTCCAGTTTACTCATGCTTGTTTTCTTATAGCGTTTCCATATTGTTATTCCGTACTCAAGTTTGGGGCTAAGGGAACTAACAAACATTGACTATAATTTCTAATTTTCTAGACTTTATAAATCTTTTTATACAACTTATAGTTCTATAACTATCATTAACCAATTTGTTGATATCATTAGAAAAACTCAAAGCTGGATCTACCCATATAGAGAGGTCCTTAAGTGCATCTACGGTTTTAATCACTGTGTGCTGTATTAAATATTCACCTTTCAATTATGTCTCCCAAATCTCATATGCTTAGCTTCTGTCAAGTTATTTTGCAGACATACCTTATCTGTAACACGTAATCAGTTTACCTAATTTCAGGTCATCTGCATACAGACTGTAGAACACCTCGGATGAAAAAGTTAGGTCTGAAAGGTACAATCTAAACAAGTAAGGGCCTATGACAGAGCCCTGTGGGGCACCCTGATTATAGCCAAGAATTTCACCTGTCCAATTGCTGTATGATACTTGTCATGTCCTATTTGTAAGCTATGCAGCTGTCCATCTTATAAAGAGTACATCGATACCTAGTTGTTCTAATTTACTGATCACTGTATTGTGTATGACCATGTCAAATGCTGAAGATAAAGCTACATAAATTACATCATAGCGCAATTTTGCAATAATAACTGTTATTATATTGTTATAGAACATCATGCTACAGATGGTAATAGATCTATTTTCGACATATACATGCTGATATATGGTTTCAAGTCCCAACCTATCCAATTCTGACAATAACGTATCTAATATTACCTTCTTCATTATTTTTCCACAACAGGAATGTAGACTTAAGGGTCAATACGTCTCTGGGTTTGTTCTAGTCCCCTTTCCAATAAAGACAGGTTTAATAAGTGCACGTCTCCAATCTTGATGAATCTCCCCATTTTTATATGACCTAGTAAATAATAGATATTATAATAATAATAGATATAATGGTAGTGTAACTTCTTGCTGAAATGTTTTATTTTATTTATTTATTTATTTTACATTTGGTTACCAGGAAATTCCAAGGTGGTGTGCACCCATTTTCAGCAGATGCTTGGGGAGAAAAGTTCCACATACAAAACAAGTTATAACAGAGACAAGTTAAAAAAATTGTATAAACATGTTATGACAGATGCAAATTATGTTGTGTATAGAAACATGTTGTAATGTTCTCAGGTCATTATTGCTAATTCCATCTCCTACCTGTGCTTTGTTTGGATCTAGTTTGCACAGTTCTTTTTCAGTAAAATCTAATTTGATTCCAGTATCTGAGGTTACCCAATGTCACTAGGATGACTTATTACTCCCTTTGTGGATTCAAAGTTTTTTGCATAAGATTTTGTAAATATATTTATAATCTATTGTGTCTGAGAGCACATTTTAGAATCTACACACAGTTTATCAATTTGCAAGTCTTTACTCCTTCCACATCTTATTTTTATGTAAAAAGGTTTCCTGTTATGCTGAACATCTTTATATAAATTTTCTTGATCTTGTCTCACACTATGCTTAATTTGTTTGTCCAGCTTGTTTATTTCAGTTTTCAAAGTTGCAGTTTGACTTCTCTTCCATTTCTTATATTTTTTTGTCTCTCACCTTAATCAGGTATCTTGTTCTTATGGAAAAATATCCCCCTGACATTGTATACCTAGATCCTGATGTTAAACTTTTTTTGATTGTTTGCACTCTCTTTCCAGACTTTATACATTCCATCTGCAGTTTTTCCACTGACTGAATATATCACTCCAGTTAGTTTTACCTAGCAACTGTTTTGCTTCCATTATCTGTAATTAATCTTTCGTGTACTGGTTTAGATTTCTGTTTGGCAGAATTATCTAGTAGCAAATTACCTTTATAACCCCATGATCACTGCATATCAGTGATGGTAAAACTTGACTTGAAGTTACAGTAATTTATTTAGGAACACAAACAATGTCGAGTATGTTCCATTCTCTGGTAGTTTTTTTTTTTTAAATCTGAAGCAATTGTTCTTCCTGAACATGCGTTGTGAATAATTTCCTTACTAATATTATTGAATCAATAATATTCCGGTCTGTTTCTGGTAAATTTAAGTCACCAGCTAATATTATTCTTCCTTCCCGTGTTTGATGCAAGAAATGTATGAATTCCTCCAGGTCATCTACACTTGACTTTAGTGGTCTACACACTCCAATAATTGTTAAATATTCCGGGGTTGTCTTTATTGTCACAGTTACACAGTCTATAGTGTTGGTGTTATCATTGGACATATGATAATCACAGGTCTCATAGCTATCTTTAACCTGAATCATAACACCTCCACCTGACTTTTTGTTAGAATTTCTGTTACAGTAAAAACATTAATACCCTGACAGAACCATTTTCCAGTCATTGTTCTTTAACCACATTTCATAAACATAGCAAATCCCCCCCCCCAAAACAAAACTTTATTATTAATGCTTCTAGCATTAACAGCCATTAGAGATGTATCAAATGTTGCTATCTTTGAATTGTTACATTTTCGACCTGGCAAAAATCCTACCTAGTGTTTGTCAAATATTGCAAAATATCTGCTGCAAAAATTCTCTTCCATGATCCTGACAAATGCACGCCATCCTGTCTGAACACATGTGCCCAAAATTAGGCTTGGATGCTCTACACATTTACAGTTTTTAAAACGGGACATTTTTTCCATGTAGGTATTTATCCAGAAAATCTTTTCATTCACAGTGACCTGACTATCCTTTCTATAGGTGATTTGCAAAAAATATGTCCCAATACCAGTACAAGCTATACTATCTAAGAGGGCTGTAAGTTCCCTGCTAACAGTCCTTGCAGATGATATCATTTGTGCCGACATGAATAAAAACAGATCCATACATCCATACTTTGGTATAACCAAAATCATTGCCATTCACTATGGTTTAAGTATCTCCCCCTTCCATCCCTTCAGAAATGTGTCAACAATTCTATACAAACATTCAATTATTATTTCTTCCTGCCAATCTTCATATTAGTAATGGTATACCAACTAGTTCAGGGGGCTTCCCTAGAGGTTGTCTTTTTTTAGCTTCACTAATTCCTCTCTTGTAATCTCTGTTATCAATCTTTCCCCTTCCTCTAGCCCTATCTACAGCAATCTCACCAATTTCAGCCAACTTTCTGCTTTTTCAGCACTCTGATTAATCCACAATTTCCCTAGATACAGTGATTCATAGTATTTTCTAAAGCTCTCCAAGATAAATTTCCCCACTGTTTCTAATTTCTCCAAAGTTGGGTCACTAAGGTTACACACATATATATCTTTCTCAGTGCTTTGATGTCATAGCTTTTATGCTAAATAGTTAGTGTTTCTGTGGCTGGTATCAAAGTTCTGCATTGCAAGTACTATTTTCTTAGCTTCGTTCAATAAGTCTAGATGTTTTTCAATCCTTCCTTTAGCCCCCATAATAGCCTCTGATAGTTTTTGACTTCCTGATTTTTCTGCATCCTGAAGCTCTTTCAGTTTTTCCCCTTCCTATATTTTTAACAGTCTAGCACCCCAGTGTTCCATGTCCAAGCTGGGTCTATCAGCCAATCTATGTACCCGTCCAGACTTACTCCAGTGTGCTGAAGCTGGTTATGGATCCTAATAGCATCCTAGGGACTCAGCCATCTCCACATCTGCCCAAAGGGGTTATGCTCTACCTACTCCCTCCTCTCTCATGGTGAGGTGTTTATGTCTGAGGGACAGGTGTGCAATGAGGATGTTGCTGCATATTACCCGGCCTATGTGGCAATTCAGCCAAGTCTCCACCTGCCATCTTTTTCAATCAAGCCTCCTCTCAATGAAATCCCCAGCCTCTAATATTGATCATCACAGGAGACACCCATGTTGCTACCCTCCCATTAGGATAGGCATGCCGAATCTTCCCTGACACTCAGTCACATGAGCCACTAATCAAACACAGATCAGCTGTGTTATGGTTGGGGTTTCATCCCTATATGCCACTGGAGCAGCTCTGAAGCTCTTTTAGTTGTCTCTTTGCCTACAAGTATTTCTTATTGTTAACTTCCCACTCTTCTCTTGCTTTCATATTCACCAAATATCTAAATTTAGGTTTCAATTCATCCCATCTTTCTTCTTCCCTTTAAGTGGTGTTACATCTATTTTTGTATTGTCTCCCCATAAGTTTAAATTACCCATTGTTTATTTTTTTTTTGCTTTTACAGCATATGTACTGGAAAGTGCCAGTAGGTATATCCCTTCTCCAAGTCTGATCTTCTAAGGTATACCTCTACAAGCACATGATTAAACAGAATGATTAAGTGTGTTTCCATAGAGACTATAGAAATGGTTATCTTCTACTACATAAATTTTGTCTAATTTGGCTCATGTGTCATTTGAAACTGGATAGTAATTAAAGTCCCTAACAGTGACCTATTTCTTTACTATTTCCTTGAAGCCAAATATTTTCATGTATTTCACCACAGTTTCACGTCACTCTCAATCCTCAGTGTTCTGGGCCCTCCAGGGACATTCTCATGTTCATAAATTAAGTTCCAGTCACCCTCAATTATATGACCCCTTCACTATATGCAATTATTTCTCCCATGATGTCTTTCAGGTATTTCTGTCTTGGTCTGAGTGAGATATAGATATTCATTATTGTTAGGCATTGCTCCCCTCCATATTCTGTTCAGGATAACAAATCTTCCAAGCCTGTCTTAAATAGTTTCATCACAGCTTCAACACACCCTTCTTACTACCAATGTGACTCCTCCCTTCCTCTCTTTCTCCTGCTGAACACTGTATCCTAGCAGCCCATTTCTCTTCATAAATATTTCATGATCTTCCTCCATTAGGTTTGTTTCCTGCAACATTAATATATCATTTTAATTTCTATATCAACATATCAATACCATCTCTTGCTCTTGTATGTTTACCAGCCTATTGACATTCCATGATACTATCTTTACCCCATGTTAAATTCTTTTCCCCTGTGCTCTAAAATTGCTCAGTTCTCCTGGCCCTCCTCTGCTTACAGCATCTTAATTTCCTACTTTCTTTTGAGTTTTTTCAATTTTAGTTTTTTTTTTTTTTTCTCTTTAAATCAAGCCACATTGTCACCCAAACAACTATTAACATATCTATACAAAATTGAGTAGCATCCCTCCCCCTATTTTATTGGAATTAATTCTCCATTACTGATGCTAGGCACATCAGTCATGAAAAATATCTGTCCTCCTCTACTCAACATACTGTGTCAGTCACCCTTCTAGTAAATCATTACTTCATTTTCCATCTTCCCAGCTCCAGCCTGTATTATTTAGAGATTTTTTCGCTGAGATTTCTGTATTTTTACTCTTTTCTTAGTATAACAGTGTGTGTGTGTGTGTGTGTGTGTGTGTGTGTGTGTGTGTGTGTGTGTGTGTGTGTGTGTGTGTGTGTGTGTGTGTGTGTGTGTGTATATATATATATCTATATATATCTATATATATATTTATTTATTTATTTTTTTTAGTCTTGGATAGCTTCTTCTATCTGTCTACCCCTCTATCCCCACCCCATTAGTCCTGCATGGGTATAACAGGCTTGCTTATCTTTTTGACTACTGATCAGAGTTTAGTTGTTCAATCCAGTTTCCAGAAATTATTATCTTCTTATAACTAAGCCATACCAGATTTGTCCTCAATAATGTAGGCAGACGTTTTTGATTAAGTAAGTAGACCCCTTTTTTTTTAATCTCCCCCTTCTATTAGCACTGGAGTCACAAATATAGTTAGAAATAGTACTTAGACAGGGAATACAGCTAGATTCTCTGCATGGCAATCTTGCATCCACCACTTCTCACACAAAAGACAGCTACATGCACTTCTGCTTTGCATTTGCCTAAGTGATACTTTTATAAAAAAAGCAGGTCCTATGCCTTAAATATGACATTGCCCTCATCAGACACTCTCCTTCTCATACTTAGATCAGCCCTTCACTTACCAGGACATTTAGAAACTGTTTATTTATTCACTTGAGCGTAGTCAGCCTAGTGAATATAGAACTGTTAAAATAACAGGAGAAAGAGCAGATATAAAAATCAGAAAATAAAAATAATGTAAAGTCAGTGAACCAGTGAAAAATTACCCTAACAGCACAGTCCACATGTCTGATCCAATCCTGCTAATAGTTTGCTTAGTTCTACAGGCTCTTTAGTTGCCTGACTATTCATTGTCACATTTTTTTCTGCTGCCTGAGTATACTGTTTCATCTACCTCTGCTTATCCAACATTTTTTGTCTGAAGATCGGAAAGGGTTTAAACTTTAAAGGGTACTGTCATAGGCTGCCATACTCCCTGATGGCCTCCTCCTGTATTTTCATTGCCTTCTGCTTCACTGTCCTCTATCTAAAATTGTGACCTACTCAGATACGATTGTAAGTCCTCTAATGCTGTTGTCTGATTGAAATATGTTTTTACCTCACTTTTCAAAGTCAAAGTCAAAGTAAACTTTATTGTCATCAGATCAACAGAGGAAAAAGTGCATATCATGGTACAAAGTGCATATCATGGTACAAAATTTCAATACTCAGGCTCATACCATAAGAATGACAGTTTACAGAAGGAAGATAGAGTAAATTAATACAAATTTAAATAGTAAAAACAAAACTAAAATACTAAAAATAAATAAAGGAAAAAATTGAAAGCTTTTTTACTGCAGAAACAAAACAAATGTAACAACAGGAACAGACTCAGCAGAAATATAAGGATATGTAAAAAACAGTACCAGAAATAAATAAAAGAGGCACACATGGAAAACTTACCCGCCACCAATATATGCCATAAACTTAGTCTGCAGTTTTCATAGTGCAGACAGAGATGTATAAAGTGAACTATGCAGAGAGTTATATAATAACAATGACATATTGCACATAAATAATGTTTTACCCATTCAGCAAGACAGACTATGTGTTTGTTGTTCGGCAGTCTGATAACATGTGTGAAGAAGCTGTTATGGAATCTGGAGGTCCTGCATCTAATGCTTCTGTAGTGCTTCTTTGTTGGCAGGAGTTTGAACACTTCATAAACCAGATGGTATATATCCCTCAGTAGTTTTTGGACTCTGCCATAGCACTGGTTTGAATATATGTCCTGAACATTTTTTTATAGGACTTATAAAAGGACATAGGGCTTGAACATTATATATAGGATAGCTGGGTGCTGAAGATTAACCCTGAGGCCCAGTTGCTTTCTCAACCTAATTGCTGGGAGTTATTCATTTTTCTTCTGGTAAGTGACCACATAATAATCATTGTCCACATAAACTTGAGCAGAGCTCATCCTCATATTATTTTTCCTTTTTCACAGCTCTCCTAGTAGCAACTCTTTCTGCCTATAGGGCTGAAACTTTAAAATGATAGGACAAGGCATTTTTAAGAAGCACATCAAGTAAGTACACTGTTTGGGCTGCCTCGACTAAGACATCATGAGGCTTTAATCCAGTCCATTTTCACAGTTGTTGAACCATAAATTCTTCACAGTCCATACCTTCTAGCTTTTCTGGAATTCCTATAAATCTTACATATTTCCCGTCTGGAGTAATCTTCCAAATCTATTACTTTATTTTTCAACTTCTGTTGGTGGGATTCCTTGTCTACAAGCCAGTCCTTGATTCCATGAGTTTCCTTTACACATTGTGTCATTTTTGTATCATCAAAATTAAAGACCCCGACAAGAGAAGGAGCATACACCAGTATCAATACTTTGTGTTCTAATGACTGCTTCCCAATAATTATGTGCCATAGTAAATAAATCACCAAATAATATGAGGAAGTGCTACTACAGACAATTCAGTAGTAGCCCAAAAGCCACATAACGTGTTGCCATAATCATTAACGTTGGAACAAATGAAGCATACACCTTATAGCAATACTTTGTAGTCTCAGTGCATGCTTCACTATAATTATCAAACACTGCACCTGCACCACCAGAAAATTCAGCTTAGTTCCAAAATATTTCTAGCAGTGGTCATCCAAAAAACAAATTTCATCTCACCACATAACAAGCTTTTGATGATGGGGACCCACAGAATTAAAAGTGATCCATATTCTGGTGTAGTCAGGCAAACTTTAACCCACATGTATGTAAACAGTCACAGGCACATAAACACAAAATGCTTTTATCCCTAACATCCTGGTACTTCATCAAAGTTAGCAAAATAGCATGTCATTTCCTTTTATACCTTTTGATCCCTCCCCCTTGTTAATCCAGCACACGTTTAAAGCCATACCATCTATATAAAAACAATACATATATTTCCTTGAAAAAATAGATGTGTAAAACTGAACTGATATAGTACCACAACTAAAATAAAAACCTAACTGGTCTAATACTGTAAAGATTTCATTTTTAAAACACATGCTAAGGACACAGAGTCATTTAATCCATAGGGACAAGTTGCACTGGTGTTTAACTGCCACTGCAGTTCTTTTAACTCTAATCTGATTTTCCATGGTTCCTCTTTTCATCTTCTTCAAGAGCATCTATAACAAAGAATCTGAATACATGATCCCTGTATTTGTGTATATGTTTCCATAATGAATTTTTTTGTTCATTCACCCTGATATCACAAAGGTGTTCATAAATTCTTTATTTTAATAGTCTCTCAGTTTTACCTATGTAGTAATAAGGATAATTCCTGCATTGAGCTATGTAAACCACTCTTTGGATGTAACAATTACAATTCTTGGGACAAGTAACTCCACCTATACCCACAGCTCTTATAAGCCTGCCCTCCTCTATGTGGGGACAGAGTTTATATCTGCCACACTTGCATGTTCCCATTTTTTTATGGCCTCTGTTGGGTCTGTTCCCAGTCCTTTCGACATAATTCTTTACATACCAGTCTTTTTTGTAAATAATGCAAGGAGAGTTACCCAATTTCTTCTGATCTATTCCACTAAGTTGAAAGATTTTCCATTTTCAATAAATAACACCCTAATATTTTCAGCATCACTTTTATAGGCAAGAACACAACCCCGCCTATAAAGTTTTAATTGTTTTTTTTGTTCTCAACTGCTCCTTTGTTGGTCCCAAATTCATCTTTTTGTCCCAATAAAGCATAAAAAACAATTAACCCTTTTGTTGTACACTTCTATAAAAATTTGGTCCAGAAAACTTTCTGGATAACCTCTATTTATTAACATATGTCTTAGTTTTATGGTTCCTCACAAAGTGTGTCGATAGTTGATGTTATATATGCCAACCTAACCAGCTGGCTTTTTATCAAAGCTTTCATCTCAAATAGTGGGTGGCAACTATTGAAATATAGCAATGCATTCAAATAGGTGTATTTTCTGTATATGTTAGAAACAAACCTTTTCTGCTCCTTATCCTTTCTAATTTCTGCATCCAAAAAATGTGGAATGTCATGGGATTTTTCCATAGTAAATATCAAAAATTCAGTGGTATTATTTATATATTAGAAAAACTCTATCAATCTACTGTCACTATCTTCCATAAATTCACTCCCCAGAATTCAATAAACTCCATTTAGGCTTGACACAGAGCCTACAAGGAATATACCTGCTATTGTGACTGTGCTCATTGTGTGGCATCACGCAATGCATATTAATGAGGCACAGTGCATCTAAGCAAGGTTTCGCAGCTTGTTGCAGTGTTGCTGGCCATGAAACCTTGCAAGTGAACATGGATAGCAATTCCATGTAAGTCAAAGCACCAATGGTCAGCAGATTTGCACAAAATACCACAAAGACCATCAGGGCTACCCAGAAAGCACTGATTCTGCACATTTCTCCACAAAGGCCAACATAATGCAAGGATACATAAACAGAAATAGGGACATAAAATGTTACATAGGCATGTGTGAAACAGAAACATACCTGTCATCCCCTTTGAGCAAGGCCAAAGGCATACATAATGGGGAGACAACAGCCCATAAAATATGTACAGATATGTAATATTGCACTTCCACACCTAGAAAGTTTGTAGACTAAATAGGTTGTACATTAGCATGAACTGTCTCAATAACATACATACACCTGGATTCTAACCCAGTACCATCTGGCCCCAAAAACGAATGGATCAAAGAATTTATAGGTGGTTACACAGAGTCAGTTAAGTAGCAAATGTATTTTACACAATCAATAGTAACTGTCACAGTTTAGCAAGGACTACCCTTTGTACTCCCCCATGCTTGCACTCCATATCAACACTGTCCTATCTTCTCCATTTCTTTTTTATAAAGCATTATTGCACAATGCTGCACATTGTGCACATCACTAAGCAACGGTGAAAGACACCTGTTTATAAATGTATGTCAATATATCATAAACACCTGTAAAAGTACTACATATACCTGTATTGGAACCCACTACCGTCTGGCCCAAACAAAAAGGAATATGTAAATGCATTAACACGTGCGGCCACAGAGTCAGTTTTGTAGTACATGTATTTCATACAATCAATCCTAACCATCACAGTTTAGCAGGGAATTCCTTTTGTTCTTCTACTTGCTTGCTCCCCATGTGATCACTGTTCTGTGTTCCCCATTTATATCCTATAAAGCATTATTGCGCTATGGTGCACATCTCACACCAACGCACAGCAACAGTGATACAAAAGCAGTTAAACATATTAGATACACCTGTATTCAGACCCAAGACCCTCAAGCCCAAAGAGGAATGTATCACTGCATTACGTGCAGTAATACCTGGTGATACAGAGTCAATTAAATAGCAGGTGTAAGCAACAGCAGTTAAGTCTGTCAGTTGCGATTATACACCTGCTACTCAACTGTGTCTTTGGCATCACCTATTAATGCACTGATGCATTAATTTTTGAGGCCACATATATGTAACACTTTCAAATACTGTTATGTTTGTTCCGCTTAACATCGAGGAAACATGGTGCTTGAAGATGCACAATACCGAGCACATCGTTTGCGTGATGGTAAGCTTCACGCAACACTTTCAAAAAGTGTTTGTATTTCCAGTAAATGTGATAACAGCAATTGGTGAGAAAATGTCATTCTACATTGATCTTGATCTGTGGCAGGTGTGCATGGTGAGGGACTAAGATTCCATACTGAAAGACTGGGTGTCCAGGAGTCCAAAGTGTTTGTTGGACTCCTAGTGAAGGAACATGGGCCCAGGCTATTTCAGAGAGACTTTTCCAGCTCAGAGTGCTAGTCAGAGGCATGGGATAGTCTTACCTGCACTGTGATGAATGCTTCCAGTATTCTCCACAATGGTGAACAATATAGACACCACTACAATGACCTCTGGAAGAGGAAGAGGGACACGATGCCCTCAAATGTTGGATTGAGAAATGTAGGACTGAGGACACCCCACAGATGTGTAAGTATCAATTACAGAGACGACTTGTAAGAGTTAAAAGCTGAATATAGTTAGGACTGGTATTGATAATGTCATTATATTCTAGTCTGTTTTTTCCACAGCTGCCAAAGAGAGAGGACTGAATGTACAAACCCATGCTGCTAGACTGACCCAGATGAGAGAAGCATGTGGTATGTATGCATCACAACAGTACTGTTATTGTAGCATTAAAAGTTAAAGACAGCTTTTTTTGGTATTTTATACAGTTGTATCAAACTGAGCATGCATATCTCAACTATGAAAGCAAGTATGTATGTATTAGTCTGTAGCACAAACTAGCAGTTCACTATTCTAATATCAAAGTGTGCATGCATTTCTCAATTGTAAAACGAAACCATGCATGCATTAGTCTGTAAGGAAAAACAACATACATTATGAGTGAGTAGTCAGAGGTCGTGGGTTCGCATACTACACTTCCCAAATATACAATAGTGTTAAGTTCTCATCAATATTTTAAGGTAGATTCAAACCTCTATACCAGTGACACAAATGGCCTGCTGTAAATTGTAATCAGTATAATTGGAACAGAGATATGTGCAATATATGCACACATCAAGGACTGCCTGCTGCAATTTGTAGTATAGTGTATGTCTGTCATGAGCTGGGTAAGTCTTAAAAGTAAAAATTGTATTTGTTAGGAGTTGGTACTCTTAAAAGTAAAGTTAACAGAATAGAACCAAATAATTGTATCAATGCATTTTGTGACACATATGATGTTACTAAAGTTATTCCTTTTCTTTCTCTCACTCCAACCCTTATCTCCTCTTTTATTTATAACAGTACAGAGGGGTAGGCCTGCCCCATAGGATACTCATGTCCCCACTCCACTGGCTATGGCACTGAGGCCCAGCACAACTGGGACGCAACCTGGCAGCACCCCCTCTGCTGCCTCTGCACCACTTGGCCCCTCAGGTAGCTCTGCACTGCAGGATAGGCCAGTGGTTGCCCTGGGAGCAGTGGCAGAGGTGGTGATTTTATCACCTATGATGAACTGTCAGGGTTGGTGCATAGGATTGTGCACTGCACTGTTTGTGCACACCTACACTGGATATAATTCCCGATCTCCATCTGTCAAAGGAAAAATAACTTCAAAATGATAAACACATGGCAGGTTCAGGTTAAGGCACTTTAATCTTGCAGCAAGGAGACAAAAATGTGCTAATACAGAGTTTGTCTAACTAAAATCAGGAAGTGAAACTATTTTTATACATTTCTTACAAGGTATTGCCTACTAAGCTGACGTAATAAATCACAAGTTCTTTCAATATTATTTCATAGCAGCTGTTTGTCCATGATTTTCTGCTGGCATATCAAGTTTACAAAAAAAACTTCCTAAGAAAAACAACATGGCCTTGATGACCATCGGTCTGATACAACTTCTCACTATGCAATGTTACCATTCAAGGTACTATGGCTAATTCGAGCACAAAGCAAGTACAGATTACAGTTCATTTCTTCAAGCAGTCTTTGTTTGATGTATCTCTTCTTTTCCACAGCTGTGCATGTTCTCATAACATGAACAGGGCTGATTGTTCATATTCAGTCACATTATAGAAAACAGTATTGTTCTATTCATTCAATATTCATTCATTTTCCTGACCTAGCAGATAATCACCTGCTTCTCAGTACATTTCCAAAAGGCATAAACATGAATTTTGCTGTGGTAGCAAATACTGGGTCAGAGAGCATCTTGCAATTTCAGAAAGCATACTGCAGTTTGAAAAAGCATCTTATAATTTCATACAGAATTAAGCTGTACATAAAATAGAATGAAATGTGTTAACCCTTTTAGTTTCTAATAAGCACTAAACATATACATTAATACATATTTTCTAACATTTCCCCCTGTTAATACTTTTTATTCTATTTTCAAAAGCATAAACAATTGCTTCTTCTCCTAACCTCTTTCTATTCAGAATTTGCAGTTAAGAGAGTCATTCAGTTTAAACTTATGAAAGTGTTTCATTTTTCATCAGTTCTTCAATTTCAGTACTTTGATATAAAGTCTCAGAAACTGACATGTCTATAAAATCTTTGATCAATCTTTTCATGCAGGGAATACCACAACACACACACACACACACACACACACACACACACACACACACACACACACACACACACACACACACACACACACACTCCTAATAGGAGTAATCCCACACAAATGGCAATGAGGACGTTCATTAGGATGCTACCCCACCCCCCAAACAAAGTCTGGAAAAAGTCCATCAGTGGGTTTGGGCCTGGTTTGGTCATGGCTGATACTTGCTGAATCACCTCAAGATGGTCGTTTATCTCATGCTGGTTGTCAGTAATATACGAACAGCACTCCTCTTTTATTAAAGCACACGTACCACCTGTCGCCGCTAGGGTGAAGTCAAGAGCCATGCGGTTTTGAAGCACCACAGTTCTCATAGCGTTCAGTTCATCAGTCATTAACTCGAGAGCAGAAAAGGTTGCATTACTCATTACTTCAAGAAGTTTGGACAGTTTTCTCAGCTCCCAAATCGATTTCACTGCGCCATATGCAGGGGCTATACCTGCCCACGATATAATAGTGTCACTCAAGTCCATGTGTGTCAGTTTATCTTTGTTTTTCACGGAATTATGATTTCTCCAGCCTGCTTCGATTCATCCCACTGGATTTTCAGGCCTTCTGATTGGATTTCCGGTTTTCTTGGTGACCTCTCTGACATTTTGAATTTTTCCCTGAGGCAAAACTGCAGTGTGTCGTATGGCTGTAACCAGGTAACCCAAAAAACAACTGCCAGACCAGCTCTCAGGTAACCATTTGTATGCCTTTTTCCCACAAACAAAATAACAATTCTCTACTTTAGTATTAATATACACTTGCCCTGCATGAAACATTTTCTTAGCAATAACAGATAGTTGTTTTAAAAGAACAGGATTACGTTGTATCTCATCAATAGTCTTATGGATTGACTCAAGATATCAGTCATAGTTTGCATCACAGATATAACCTGCATTATTGGCTTTGGTATAACATTTGTAAGGAATAGTCACATTACAATTACTCCAACCTACCTAAACAGTATCATTTTCGTAAAAACATACAATTCCCTTTAGTGTAACAGGCAGGTACAATGCTATTTTGTCTTGTGATTTTACAGTTGCAGTATCAAAAAGCAAATTTTCCCAGGTCTCATTGACCCCTAGGGGGACAGCAGTCATTAATAATCCCCCGTATGCTGTTGGTATAGCTGTGCAGATCCAGCAATTTGAAACATTAAAAGTTTCAGCATACACATATTTAATTGCTTGGTAAGTGTTAAAGTTCGGATGCCAGTCTACGAATGATTCACATTTATTCAGTTCAGCTCGTGTGGCTGGAAAAAGGAAAGGCCACAACAAAAAGATTAATGTTATCAGTATGGCCAACAGAATGATCATGCAATACTTCTGAGGTTGTTCAACATTTCTATTTTTATTTTATTTTTATTTTACATTTGTTGACTGGGATAGTCCGACTGGATGCATGTCCATTTTCAGCGGAGGCCCAGGGAGAAAAGCTCCAAGGGTAAGCAGATACAGCATTACATAATACCAGCATTACATATTACAAACAGACTATTTACAGAGATTACATAAGTAAGCAAGTTAAACAAGTTCCACAGGTTACAGTTAGTCCTGAGCACAAGTCAGGATTAAATTAAATTACACAGTAAACTGGTTAACAGATTGGAGTTAGCCAGGCTTGATACATTGACATAGCCAGTTAAGTGACAAATGTTGTTTGAGTCTAGTTTTAAATTGACCTAAGGTGGAAAGTAAGGTAATATCAGCTAGAAGAGAGTTCCAGGATCTATTTACAGAGTTTGCAAAGAGAGAATCACCGGCTGTGTTATTAATTTTGCTAGTCTGAATTAGTAGTTTGTTAGAGGATCGAAGCGGTCTAGGATTGTTATAGGGGGTGATAATATTTTTAAGTGCAGGAGTATTGTCCGGATTATAGAGGATTTTATAGGCCATAATCAGTTGGTTATACTGGATTAGGCTAGGTAGTTCAAGCCAATCAAGCTGATTTAGATTGATGCAATGTTGTGTCCTAAAAGGCAGCCCAGTGGCAAACCTGGCAATGTGGTAGTAGCAAATTGAGAGTTTGTTAAGGACAGTCTTGTTCAAATTCGAGAGTAGAGGGGATGCATACAGAAGGGTTGAAAGAAGGTGAGAGCGAGCTATGGCAATTTTAGCTGGAGGGGTTAGGAAGGCTTTTATTCTGTAAAGTGACCCTAGTTTTTTATTGATGGTTTTGATAGTTTGGTTAACATGTAGGTCAAATTTGAGATTATTGTCAATGATGACACCTAATAGTTTTGTAGATGGGTCAGGGGAGATTATTGTGCCATCATTTGATTTTATGGTAAAGGTGAAAGCGGTAGACCTACGTGTTGGTGAAAATAACAGCATTTTAGTTTTTTGGGGATTTAGGATCAGACGATGTTCAGAAAGCCAGTTTTCTATTGTATTAAAGGTGGTCTGGGTAGCTGACCATAACTGTACTGGAGATGTGGCTGAGCAAATCAGAGTAGAGTCATCAGCATATTGGATACAGCTGACTTTTGGGATGACAGTATAAAGGTCGTTAATGAAGATGGAGAACAGCAAGGGCCCTAGTATAGAGCCTTGTGGTACTGCGAGGGTGTTAGGTAGTAGGTTAGAGAGTTTGTTCTGCCAGAGGACAGCCTGCTGTCGACCATTCAGGTAAGATTGAAACCAATGGAGGGCTCCAGTATCTAGACAGAATGTTTGCAGGGTGTGGATTAAAATTTGGTGATCAACCATATCGAATGCCTTGGAAAGATCCAAAAAGAGGGCTGAGGATATATAATTATTGTTGCGATTATGGTTTATGGTGTTAGTAAAGGCTACGAGGGCTGAAGTGCTGTGATGAGGACGGAAGCCATGCTGAGTGTCTGCCATAAGGCGATTTTGGATTAGGCGGTGCATGAGTTGTCTATGAATACATTTTTCCATAATCTTTGCAAGTGGAGAGAGTATAGCTATTGGCCTATAATTGGAGAACTCAGTAGAGCTGCCTCCTTTGTGAAGTGGGATTACATAGGATATTTTCCAGATGGTGGGAATTTTAGCTTCTAGTATGGTTCGATTGATTAGTATTGAGACGGGGTAAGCAATAGCATCAGCTGATTTTTGTAGGTACTCGGCAGGGAGTTGATCAGCAGAAAGTGTAGTGGGTTTTAATTTTTTGATCAAGGTATGGATAAGTGAAGTGGCGACTGGTTGGAAGCTGAATGCAAGTAGGTTTCTAGGGGTGCTACTTTCAGGACCAGGGGAGCTAGGAGGTAGTTGGCTAGCTAGGGCTTGAATTGTCTCAGTAAAGAATTGGTTAAAACTATCAGAAACATATTCAGGGGTTTTATCAATAGTAGCAGCAGGGATTGGGGTTGAAGTTTGTCCAGGATGTAGTAGATTATTTAAACCTGCCCAAAACTTCTGAGGGTTATTTTGATTTACTGTCTGTAAATTACAGTAATATTGTTTTTTGTCTTGTAAAATTGATTTTTTGGTTTCGTTCCTGGATTGCCTGTATTTAATGTGATCTTGAGGGTCTTTAGAAGAACGCCATAAAGCCCATGCTTTGTTTCTAAGGGTAATTTTGAGTTTAGACTCTATAGAAAGCCATGGTGCAGTTCTTACCTTGGTTCTCTTTGAACGAACAGGTGCATGCAAATCAAGGATCTCAAGGAATTTGTTGTTAAAGTATGCTACTGCTTCCTCTAAGGGGAGGTGTTTTAGAATAGACCAGTTACATGAGATTAGTTCTTGTTGGAATTTGGCAGGGTCAAAGTTTTTATTGTTTCTAACCTTTCTGAGTAAGGGTTGTTGGGAATTAATGGTTTTGTGCTTAATTACATATGTGAGAAGGTGACCACTTAGGCCATTAAGGAGGGTACCAGAGGTGTACAGTTGGGGGTGACTGTTTATGAGTACCCAGTCAAGTATACTTTCTTTTTGGTTGGGTTTACCTATCCTGGTAGGGGTGGATATGATTTGTGTAAATGCATGCAGGTTAATATGGGTGGTTGGGGATTCTAAGGAACAGGTGCCCCAGTCTATGTTAAAGTCTCCAAGTAGTAGGGTTTCTTGGGGGTAGTGACATGATAACCAGTACAGGATATCTTCAAATGTAGATATATTGTTACCTGGGGGAATGTACATAAAGATGATATTAATGCATTTATTTTTATTAAGTTGCAATTTGGTGGCAAGAATCTCAGAGGTATTACATCTATGGTGACATTCAACTCAGATTTATAGAGTACAGCTACCCCACCCCCCTTCCTCGAAGCACGATCCAGCCTGTGTATGTTGTACCCAGGTGGTAACACTTCATTGTCTTTAGTGTTAGGTTTTAACCAGGTTTCAGATAAACAGAGAATCTCAGGGGAGTGGACATCCAGAAGTGCATGCAATTCATGTACCTTGTTATTAATGCTTCTAATATTGAGATGACAGACTAGGATAGAGTTAGTTGGCCTATTAATTGTAGGTTTGTAACTTAGATTACAAGTAGAGGGGGTATGTGTATCTGAAGTGAGTGGGCCAGGGTTGGGGTGAATATCACCACCAAGTATTAGGTTGAGTCTATACTTGGTGATGAACTTCAGGAATTTGTTTATTAGTTTGTGGTAGTGCTTGGATCTAGAGCTAATGTTCCTGGGGTTGAGATGTTGATAGACTGAACAAGATGTTGGATAGGATCTGGTACTGTAAGTATGGTTGAAGGTGGAAGGATTTACAGCTGGGGTGATAGTATGGCCTTTTGGGACCTGAAATCCCGTAAGAAACTGGTTTTCATACAAGGTAAGGAGGTATGGTTTGAACAAGAGGGGTAGTAAAGAGGAGTATATCATTATATGTGATTCAGCTAGCTCCGTATCTGGTCATTTTGTTCTTGTGTAACAGTAACAAGTTTTTTGTCCAGTTCAAAGTTTTTAACCAATTTACAGTGTATCAGATGAATCCAGGATGCTCGCTCTGCGATCTTGACTGCAGTGGGTGTTGACAGCAGCACTTGGTACGGCCCTTCCCACTTCGGTGTGGTCCAGTTCCTTCTCTTGATAACTTTCACCCAGACCCACGTGTCTGGGACTACTGCTGCTTCCGATGGTCTGGTTTGTTCTTTATCTGAAACAGAATTTAACTGCAAAAGTTGTTTATTACTTAAAAGTCATCTCATATACTCTGCAAGTGAACTGTCAGCCTCCTGGTCTGCAGGCATGAGAGGTTTCCACCGAGGTATATAATATGCCCTCCCAAACAGTATTTCAAAAGGAGTTAACCCCTTTGCATTTGGAACAGTTCTCATGCTCAACAGTGCCAGAGGCAGGCAGTGCACCCAGTTCTTCTGTGTCTCACTAATCAATTTCCTAAGTTTGTTTTTCAAAACCCCATTATGCCTCTCTACTAATCCTGCGGATTTGGGGTGGTATGCACAATGGTTCTTTAAGGAAATTCTGAAATATCGACTCAACTGTTGTATGGTTTGATTTACAAAGTGTGTGCCATTGTCACTGTAGATTTTTCCGGTATGCCAAATCTAGGAATAGTTTCTTTAACAAGGAATTTTGCAACAGTAGCTGCATCTGGATTTTTGGTCGGAAAAGCTTCCACCCATTTGGAAAACATATCTATAATGACAAGACAATATTTCTTATTTTCACATTTGTTTAGTTCTATGAAATCCGTACAGATAGTATGGAATGGGTACGGTGGTGTTGGGAAACTCCCTTGCTTAGGCTTCAATGCCCTTTGTGCATGCACAAAAATTTTTTGTGTAGTTTGTAAATCCATATGCAGTGAACACTCAGTTCGCTAACTGTACCATCCCCCCTGTTGAGACATGGCACTGCCCATGGCTCAACAAAGCTGCATATCTAAACAAATTAGATGGCAAAATTGGTTTTCCTTCTTTGGAGATGTACAGCCCTTTCTCAAGAATTGCTCCTCGTTTTATCCATTTCTGTTTTTCTACATTTGTAGTAAGTGTCTGCCTTGTTTTTAACATTTCTAAATCTAAAATCTCAGAAGGTTATAATTCCTCACTCAAAAGAAATACTTCTGAAGCTGAAGCTGCCTGTTTTGCAGCTATATCAGCTCTCGCATTACCTTTTGAAATCCTATCCTGTTGCTTGGTATGAGCTACGCATTTACAAATAGCTACTTTCTGAGGTAACTGAATAGATTCTAAGAAATCTAAAATAAATTGCGCATGATTAATCGGTTTACCAGTAGATGTTATCATTCCTCTATTTTTCCACTGTTGTGCAAAAACATGTACAGTAGAAAAAGCGTACTGGCTGTCAGTAAAAATGTTCACACATTTACCCTTGCCAGGGTACATGCCCTTGTCAAAGCAATCAATTCTGCTGCTTGTGCAGATAAGTTGTGTGGTAAAGACTTCACTTCTAAAATCTCAGTATCAGAAACTACTGCATACCCCACTAGATTCTGTCCTGTAGGACCCCTACTGCTTGAGCCGTCCACGTAATATGTCACCTTAGATCTTTTCTAGGCAATGTCTTTTGCTCAATCTCCTGCAGGCAGCTGTGTGGTGTGCCATCCGCAGGGCCGGGAGCAAGGTAGATGGGTTTAAAGTTGCACATCGTTCAATTGTCATATGAGGTTGGCTCAAGAGTATAGTCATACAGGAAAGATGTCTAGCAGGAGAAAGATATGCTACTTTTTTTTGCAGTAAAATAATTGTGACTGCATGAGGCACTCTCAATGTGAGAGGGTGGAACAACACTACTGAGGCCAAAGCCTGTACTGCCATTGCAGCTGCAACTGCTGCTTGTACACAGTGGGGCAGGGACCGCGCCACTGGGTCCAGCTATGATGAATAATAAGCTATGGGGCGTTGCTTATCCCCATGCTGCTGTGTTAATACTGATGTCATGTAACCTTGTTTACAATCTACAGTTTGGAAAAAATGTTTATGATAGTTTGGTAATCCTAAAACTAATGAGGACGCTATCAGTTGTTTCAGTTTGCAGAAAGCTGATTCTGCTTCTGGTGTCCATAGCAATAAATCTTGTGCTGCCATAGGCTTCCTGTATATCAAGTTGGTCAATGGAGCAGACTCCAAAGCATAGTTTGGAATCCAACTCCGACAGAAATTAGTCGTGCCCAGGAAGGACATCATTTCCTTTTTGGTAGTCAGTTTGGGTGCTTGTAAAATTGCTATTTTTCTATCTTCATCTAATGTTCTGCCTTCTTTAGATATTACATATCCCAGGTATTTAACCTGCTTTCTCCAAAGCTGCAATGTGTTTTTGTTTACTTTATGTCCTTGAGTGGCTAAAAATTGTAGTAATGCTATGGTATCTTCTCTACATTCTTGCTGAGTGGGGGCTGCCAGCAGGATGTTGTCTTCATAATGTAAAATTTGGCTGCCTCTTGGTGGGCTAAATCCTGCCAAGTTGCTTGCCATCTCTTGTGCAAATATTGTTGGGCTTTCACAATACCCCTGTGGTAATCGCGTGTATGTATACCTTTTCCCCTGAAATGTGAATGCAAACCAATGTTGGCTGTCAGGGTGTATCGGTATCGAAAAGAACGCATTGCTAATATCTACCACAGAGAAATACTTCTATTGAGGCTTCAATTCATTCAATAGAGTGTGTGGATCTGGCACCATAGGTGTTCTAGGTATTACTACATTATTTACAGCTTGTAAGTCTTGGACCATACGCCATTCTCCATTTGCTTACCTAACAGGAAATAAAGGTGTGTTACATGGTGAATTGGGAGATTCTACCACTACTCCTTCCTTAAGTAAAGCTGCTATTATAGGTTTGATTCTTATTTCTGCATCCTTCCTTAAGGGATACTATCTCTTTTGAGGTCTGAATGCTGATTTTGGCATAATAGTAACTGGTCCTGCTGTACGAATTAGTCCTACATCCGATTTCCCTGTTGACCTGAGAGTTTCTGGTATGCTCCATAAAGCTTTTTCTTCCTCTTCTAGATAGAGTGCTAATCAGCTGTCCTCGCTAGATTGCAAGTGTACAGCTGGGTGTGTCTGCGTTATCCAATTTAACTTCTGTTTTTGTATTCTCTGTTCTGACAATTCTAACTCTGTTTGTTTCTCCCACTTTGTGACTTTTTCTCCAAGATCTGCCCATTTCACATTCTTGTCTTTGGTTAAACTAACATGTGGTAATTGATTAGATTTATAGAGTGCAAAGAATTTCTGGGGCAATGAACAGCTAACTACACTGTTCCCTTCTGTGTCCCAGTACAG
Organism: Protopterus annectens; assembly: GCF_019279795.1. Classification (NCBI taxonomy): domain Eukaryota; kingdom Metazoa; phylum Chordata; order Ceratodontiformes; family Protopteridae; genus Protopterus; species Protopterus annectens. The sequence goes on from NC_056731.1 coordinate 354,168,255, forward strand.
ATTACGTAATACTAATCTGTTTGCATGGTTTTTAAACAATTCTTGCTCATATTCCTTATCAGGTCCTGGTGTGCTACAATAATACAGAGTACAGTGCAACAAGTGCTGTTTATCAGTGTCAAGGGAGGGGGAATTACTGATCGCTACATTCATCAGTTCTTCCGTTACTGCCCCTGGACCAGTTGTAACTAAGTCCTGGCTGTACCAATAAAATGTTTTACCCTCTGGTCGCACCACAAAAGTATCCATTTGTCGATGTGCTTCCATACCCTGCATAGTCGGTACTACTGATATGCCAAATATCTGCATAAGATCTCTGCCCAAAAGGTTCACTGGGCATTTTGCAGAAACAACAATTTTGCTTTTCTGGGTCATCCCTGAAACAGGGTCAGTTATTGCTATGTTATGGGAGAGTGGCTCCCGATACAGCTGTCCATTAGCTGCTTTCACTAATATGTAGTCAAGTGATTCTGAATTTTCTGGTAGTTTGGAAGGATGTATCAGGGTTTGTGAAGCCCCTGAGTCACATAGGAATTTAACTTCCCTCCCCTCTACCAGAAGTGTAACTTCCAGTTTTGGGTCTGCTAAATAGAGCTCTAGGCTCAATAATGCTAAGTCCAAAATTTCACTTTCTTCACCATTGGTGATTTCTTGTACTTCCTCTATTTCTTCTATCACATTCTCTACTCCCTCTATTACATTTGCATTTGTCTTTTCTTGGTTATTCCCTTCTAGTGATTCTTGACTATCATATAGTCAGTCCTCACCCTCCTTATCTTCCATGGCTGCCTTCTTGTTTTGCTTGCAATCCCTTGCTAAATGTCCCTTTTTTCCGCATTTAAAACATTCACCCCTTTTCTTTCTCTCTTCAAACTCTTCTGATCGTTTATCAGATTGTTTGTTTCCCTGGGCATTTTTCTTGCCCTTTTTTCTGGACTGTACTACATAAACTTCTGCTCCGTCTTCTACAGCAAATACTTGGGCTTTCTTTTTCTTTTTACTGTTAAAATGCCTTTCGGCATGCCTAGCATATTCAAGTAGTGACTGTAATCTACTTGTACGATGGTCTACCATGTGCTTAGTAATAAAGCTGCTTATAGGCAAAATACTGCCTTTCAAAAATGCATTCTTTAATTGCTGCTCATATGGGGAATCATGTGTCTGATCTTCAGGTACCCGCATTCCACAATGGTTATTGAAACACTCTAATAATCTAGCATAATATCTGTCAACAGTTTCACCTTCCTGTTGGATGCATTGATTAATGCAAGTCCAGTCTGCCCTAGGCTTCCATTTCTCAGAGATTCGGTCTGTTAGACCTTTCACTCTGTTATCCAATTCTGCGTTGCTATGTGGGAGTGGCTTGTGTTCTGCGTCATGGGGATTCCAGTTGCCACTGATCATGTGCCAGTCTGGACCCACGATCTGTCTGACTACTTTTTCTACTTCTCCATTTAAATGATAGCTTAACCTCATGCCCTGTAAGTCTACTAAGAATTTTCTAAAATTAACTTTTGGATGGGGAATTCCCTCTGTGGCTTTCCAGATGTCTTCTGGCGTCCACGGTCTATATACTAGGAGAGTTGGGTCCTGTCCTGCCTGTGGATTTGGTACTTCTATGAGTGGACATGTCTCTTCTTCACTCATAGCTCGTGAATTTGTGTTTATTTCATATAACTCAATATCTCCTCAAGTTATGTGTTCGAGACCTAGTCTCGATGGGATCTCTAACATACGGTCTTGGCTTTGCAGTAATAGTCGGGTATAGCGGAGGTGGACCAGCTTGTCCACTCACTTCATATTCCGGTGCAGGAAGTGGAGGGGGTGGAGGGGCTGATGCTATTACCAAATTATTGTCTTCTTTATCTAGAAACATAGCTTTTGAATTATTACTTTTTTGCTCCCTACGGTTTGCTTCCTCAATCCACTTGTGTGCCTGAGGAACCCCCAATTGATGTTGCTTTTTTACCTGACCTTTTGCGGCAGCTTTAAGCTGTTTGACAAGTTTAATAAGCGAGGATTTTTCTAATTTGCCATTAAATTCATATTTATTAACCCATTTTGTATAGTATCTAATATTGTCAGCACGCTGTGATTGCATATATTTTGCGTCTTTGGTTAGCGGTGGGTTTTGGGAACTTTTTGTGCACTTATTACCCATATTGTTCTGATTGTTAAAAAATGTTACATAACCCTTTTTATTTTCACGTGGTACCACGATTTTCTGTTTCACAGTTTATCTAGAATAACTGTCTTACCTATTCTGTTTCCCTGATCTATGACAAGACTGCAATCTTTCTGTCCCTAACTTGTGCAAAACAAATCTACTGACAGATATTTTCAATCAAGTCCCTGATCTAAAACAGAAAAAAGGTAAATCTCTCCTTACCTGAGCCTCCGTGATTGACCGTCTCTGATTCGTATACCGACTCGTCCTCCAGTCGCAGATCAGAAAAGTGGCTGGCCTCTTTTGAACGACAATTCAGTCGGAGGTCTTTCAAAGCAGAAGAGCTGATGTGGTTTCTTCCCTGTACAGTTTCTTGCCACCTGGCCCATCTGACCTGAGGCGAAGTGAGAGTTCCGGCTCGAAGGACCAATCTGTCAAAGGAAAAATAACTTCAAAATGATCAACACACGGCAGGTTCAGGTTAAGGCACTTTAATCTTGCAGCAAGGAGACAAAAACATGCTAATACAGAGTTTGTCTAACTAAAATCAGGAAGTGAAACTATTTTTATACATTTCTTACAAGGTATTGCCTACTAAGCTGATGTAATAAATCACAAGTTCTTTCAATATTATTTCACAGCAGCTGTTTGTCCATGATTTTCTGCTGGCATATCAAGTTTACAAAAAAAAACTTCCTAAGAAAAACAACATGGCCTTGATGACCACCGGTCTGATACAACTTCTCACTATGCAATGTTACCATTCAAGGTACTACGGCTAATTTGCGCACAAAGCAAGTACAGATTACAGTTCATTTCTTCAAGCAGTCTTTGTTTGACGTATCTCTTCTTTTCTGCAGCTGTGCATGTTCTCAATCACATTATAGAAAACAGTATTGTTCTATTCATTCACTATTCATTCATTTTCCTGACCTAGCAGATAATTACCTTATTCTCAGTACATTTCCAAAAGGCATACACATGAATTTTGCTGTGCTAGCAAATACTGGGTCAGAGAGCATCTTGAAATTTCATAAAGCATACTGCAGTTTGAAAAAGCATCTTATAATTTCATACAGAATTAAGCTGCACATAAAATAGAATGAAATATGTTAACCCTTTTAGCTTCTAATAAGCACTAAACATATGCATTAATACATATTTTTCTAACACCATCATTGTACAGAATACCAGGAGGAGACTCAAACATCAGGCACTGCAGCCTTTGGTGCAATGAGTTGACAGTGATAACAGTCCAATGGGTGAGGACTTGATTCTCACTGGCACCCAGTTTAACAATCATTGGTTCCAGAAATCCCCATCTTCACCCCAACCATGGTATTCACCAACATCTTGTGTCCTTTACCAACCCTATGTCTTATCTTGTATGCCCTGTCTGAGACTGCATTCTCATCTACCAACCTACCTGACCCAGACATATTACAGCTCTTCTGCAACATTCTTATCTCTCTCACAATGAAAGGCCACCTGTCCCACAAAAATGTTGTATACATAGCTCTCCATTTTGTGCACGTGTCTTCTTGACACACTTGATTCAGTCCATTTGGCCATACAACATGAGTGTGTTGTGGTCAACCCTGTCTCTCATGGTGACAGTGCAAATTCAGCTAATATTCTACACATATAATCATTTTTTACTGTTGAAGAAATGGATAGCTATGTTTCTTTCCTACATCCCTTGTGCACATTCCTACCCTGTTTAACTTTGTTTTTCCCCTGCTTGCTCCCCACTTTCCTATCTTCTCTATTTGTTTTCTTTAAAGACTTATTGTGTGGTGGTGTAGTATTCCATGTCTACTCTGCTGACTAGATACACACAGTCGACTGCAGTGAGAACAGAACCCCCACCTAACTGCACAGACTACAGACAGTACTTAACGCAAGATCCACAACACAAGTCTGATTTATACAAGAATGCAGGCGCATTTATAGAAGATGACATAATCAGGCTATTTGGGAAACAACGGCTTGGGAGGCCTGCATAGGCACATGACTTCATAGCATCCTATGAGGCTACTAGCTTAATAGCACTAGTCTGATTAGAAGCCTAGCTGTGTAACAGCACAAATACCCTTATTGAGCATAGTTGGATGTTTGGCTTTACCAGAGTAAGGTTATGACCACCACCAACTAGCCCTGTCCATGAGGTAGCACACAATATTATATATTACACTTTATAGTGTGGTTGATATATGTGTGGTAAAAGTATGAGACCCCAGAGTAGTAGTGCTTGGAGAGGGGACAACACATGGATGTGTTTTCTGTGTGTGTGTGTGTGTGTATATATATATATATATATATATATATATATATATATATATATATGTATGTGTAATGTGTAGTTAGATCAGGTCTTTAGTTTGCAATGTTTACACATGTAGTTTTATGTCATATAAAGGAAATGGACAATAAACACCAATAAATTTTGTTGTTCTTCTTTCAGCTTTTCCCGGTTAGGGGTCGCCACAGCGGAACTCCGGTCCGCTAAAGATTGGCAGTAGATTTTTACGATGCTGAGGTGCCAGTTCAACACCCAACCTTCAATGAAGGCACTATAAACACCAATAAATAAGAATCCTATATATAGAGTTCCATCGTGTAGTGAGCAATGGGTTTGCACACATGTGAGATACACCTGTTTGTGTGTAGGTAAACAGTGTGCAAACATGATCAAAATTGCTAATGTCTAACAATTAGTATTGAGCATCTAACATATACCTGCTGGTTATCAGCACTACATTTGCACAATGGTAAACATAGTGCAACATTCGCAAGCAATGAAATTTCAAGGTTATTGCATGTACAGGCAGTAGTGTATGTGTTGCTGGCAAAAGTGAAGGCCATGTTTGTCCAGATAACAGGAATACAATTACAAGACTATAGTACATAGTATACCCGCAGACCTGCAGTCATGCATTTGATCATAACTGTGATAATACATAGATTACAAAATCAATAAAAGTAATAGGGGGAATTTAATAAAGCCTACACATTTTTTCTGGGTAAGCATCACGTTGCCCTGTTTACATGGCCGCAAACATTTTTGGATTCAGTAAGGGCTGCTGAACTGTGTGCACACACACATGCCAACATGAAAACTTCTGTGTCATGCAAATCACCTCATAAGCAGGTGACTCTCGTGCAAATGAGACAGGGAGAGCAATCCAGCAAGCAGATATGCATCTCTTCAGACCCCATGTCAGTGTCTGTAGTGTACATGGAAAACTTCCTTGTACAGGAGTGTAGACAGACAAAAGGGGTTGTAAAAATGTAGATATTTGCAGAGAAATGTCATACCACATACACATATGACTGAAATCATCCTGCATGCCAGAAAAATGAAAAGAAATAAGTTAAATTAATTTTTTCTTTTTAATAATATGGGCATGTTTGTGCAGCATGCCACAGTGTGCAAACATGTTTTATAGAAAAATAAAAAAGTGGTAAAAAATAAATTAATTAGTATGTGACAGAAATGTATTACATGGAGTCTCTACAATGATGTACTGCTGCTGTTGCTAATGCTGTTGGCCTGTGAAGAGTGTAGCTTCTAGGCTGTGAGCATGAGCATGGATCCCTGCGCAAATGAGGTGGAGGTACTGAATAGCTGAAAAGAGTAATCATGTCTGCATATCCCTTTCATGTAGGCTTAAACCCATGTTGCTGTTTACACAAGAGGTAGTTGACACTGTGGGGGGGGTGTCTACTGCCTTTTAAACTCATTGTAGCTGAGGTGCACATGTATATATGGTGCACCACCTGGCTGAGAGTGTCCACTATAGGAGGTGTGTCTAACGTCTAAGCTTTGTTTACATTCCTTATTCATGTTTGAGAGGTGCGCCACTGCACTGAGTGTGTTTTTTAAAAAAAAATATTTAATTAGCTTTGACCCTTGTTTAACCTAAAATAGGGCCATGGAATTATGTTAATTATGTTGTAGGCAGGTGCAATACATCATAGTTACACAATCACACACTCTGCACCTACACCAGTGCTCTGAAAGTATGCATACACCCTACATTCTGATTTTTCCCCAATACTCTGCACCATTGCAGTACAGACTTGTGAATTTTAACTGAGAAAATACTAGGGGCTACTTCAGGTCTGCTGTACCTGTATGTGCTAGATGCTGAAGTCAGTGCTGCTGCTGCTGCTGCTGACAATAGGCCTACACAGAGAAGGAGAAGAGTGTCCAGGAGCTACATGAGCTGGAGACTGTAGAGCTCTACAGGGTGGACAGGGACATCCAAGAACACACTGAGCTCTGCCACCCTCAGCTCAGACCCAGAGCCAACAGAGGGGAACCCATCCCTGTGGAAACAAAGGTATGTGTAGCCCTTAGGTTACTAGCTACAGGTACTTTCCAAAGACCAACTGTGGACATGATGAGGCACTCACAGACATCAGCGTCCTGAGTACTCCACCAGTTCCTGGATGGCATGCTACCACATGCCAGTGAGCATATTTCTTTTCCTCTCACCACTGAGATGAGGGCCAGCAATATGCAACACTTCTACCATGTAGCACACTACCCTGAAGTACTGCTATCCTGTGTGTTTTCAGTATTTTGAGCTTTCAGTATTTTGTTCTTTCAAGATTTTGGTCTCAGGATTTTGGTCTTCAGGATTTTGAGCTTTCAGGATTCTGTAGCGCTCCCCTGAAGTCATGGTTTTGGTGCCTCGATATATCTGGTGGAGCCCTGCAGTACTCTCCAGCCACATGTCCCCATATGTTCACAGTATGCACCATGCTGCACAATATGATCCTGCAGAAACAGCTGTAGCAGGATCAGCAAAGAGGAGGGATGCACAGCTCCACACCAGTTCCTATATTGCCAAAGCCACAGTCACAGGAGGACTCGAAGGAGGAGCCATCTGATAATGTCCCTGTAGGCATATGTAGGTGTGCCCAGTATGTCCAGGCCTTGTCTAAGATACAATGCATAGCACATTCACTGGCAACTTAGGGCCCTAAGGACTGACACCTTACTCTGACTCACATACATATAGTAAAATTGTTGATGCCAGGCAACCCACACAGCCTGTACCTATCCATGTATTGGCAGAGTCAGCCCTGAACTAACTGCTGAATTCATTCAAGGAAATACAGTGGGCTATGTGGACAGAAGTAACATCCACATGGGACTACAGGTACCCAGTCCAATAGTATGTATTCCCTAATAATCACTAGGCCTCATAGTTGGACTATGCACTACACCAGGCAAGGGAGTTGTTAAACAGTGGGATCACATGATATTTTGACTACTGCCTATCCCAGCAGATTGTGTGCTATTGTTCTCCCACACCCAACACAGCAGTGTTCCCATACAACTGCTTTAACAGTAAGTCAGCAGTGGTATATCAGCAGGCAAGGCAATCTCAGGGCTGTAACATAGTACTCGATCACACTCTGTCTTGCAGCCTGTGTGGCTCAGTAGACTAGGGAAGTTAGCATGGGTGATGGTGTTAATGCTTCTAATATGGAAGTAGGCACATCTGTTGCATGTGGGGTATTATTATATTGGTGTTTTCACAGACTGTTAGTCTGTGTGTGGTGTAACATTATGAACCTCAGTCACATATTAAGTACAGCAGACAGCTGAGGAATGCTGTGGATAATTAGAGTGACGTGCAGTATTGCAGAAACAGGGGCAGATGTCAATGTCTGCAACATACCTCTCAACCTCTTAATTAATAAAATCTGTTCAAAGCCCAACAAAATGAGGGACAAAGGCCCACAAATAGGGATATATGTTAAATACCGCTCTCATAAACATAAAAAGTTGCTAAAATAACAGAGGGTGTGTTTCAACAGACAATTTTCTGAAGTATTTGAAGTCAGGCACTCAAATGTATGTCACTATTTAGTGACTTCAATCCTAAGTTCATCCAAGTGATTTGCCAGAAAACCACAAATTTTATGGGGAACAGACAATGAGCCAAAACTCTGGACATTCTGTGCAACTTTAGACAGTTTAGAGGTTTAGTCTGTAACACACAAAGTCCCAGACTGGAGTACAGGTAAGTGTGGCTTGGAATCACTGTATAAGTATTGACAGTCACACTGGGCATGCTCAAACAGTAGAGCACAATTCTGTTGTCTCATCAGCAGACTGACCTGTTATGCATAGATATGTCTATACATACAGACATATATGTACACATATTCGTCTGTTGCTATCACTCTCTCACATACATAGTATATCTATCGCTATGTAGTGTCAAGTAGATATATACCGATATATATAGCTATATATATATATATCACATTGATACTTAGACACTCCCCAAATGTCTACATAACACATTTACATATCATGACCACACACAGCTACATTTATATATACAACCCTGTTAATTACAGACATATGTGTGTGGATGTCTGTATTGTCCTACATACACTAATAATGGTGAGTAAATCTATACTATCACACATCCATACTGTTGCTCATAGGATCCAATCTAAGGGTGCAACAGTACATAATTCAATTACCTACAGACCCCTGTGCCTGCTGGATGTCACCACATACAGAGACACAGCTAAGCAGGTGGTGTAAATGTATAATGTTGTCAATGGACGCATGGACAGGACACATTGCTCTTGCCCACAGGTTTGCCCATCTAACTGCAAGCAGCCACATATGGCCATACTGGTAAATGTACACACATAGCTAGGATAATAACAGTTATCCCACTGCTAGGATACTAGATGCAGATAACAGTATGAAGCAATATCACTCTGCAGACCACAGATGCTGTTCAACACAAGCCTAGTTTGTGTAATGCACAAGTACTGTGTTTGTAATCACATATACAACAGACTAAACCTCTGGTGCATGCAATATGTACTGTGATCTATAGTGAATACAACTAGATAGACAGGGGTTCCAATCTCACTCCAGGCTACTCTGTGCATGTGTGAGTGTGTGTGTATACCCCTGCAAAACAACTGCCATGCCCTCATGAGCTATCCACCTACAATGTGAAAACACTGGAGGGGATAAATGTATCTCCAAACACCATCATACTAGGTGATTTCAACTACCCGAATACAGACTGGGATCACTACTCAAGCCCCAACACTCTAGCCTAAAGGTTCCTAGAGTTCATAAACTCAAATGCCATGGAACAACTAGTCACCATCCCCACAAGAGGAGATAACATACTAGATCTCATCATCATGAACATGGGGTCACAATGTTCAACACCGGAAGTATACCCCTCACTGGTGAGATCAGACCATAAACTAATCTCACTGGAAGTCCACATCCCGCCCCCACCTGAGATAAAAAAGACCACAGTGAAGAACTTCTCAAAAGCTGACTTCACACTTCTAAAGACTAGTGTGGTCTCTTTTAAGGCCCCCGAGACTGCGGAAACCATTACTCAAGCCGCTGAATCACTTACAAATGCCTTCTACCAGCACCTACAGGACTGCATGGATCAGGCAATCCCAAACAAAACAAAGACTCTTTGTACCAAAGGCAAGCGTCCAGTCTGGTGGACCCAGCCATAAACAAGCTCTACAACAAAAGGAGGAAGCTACTACAAGATAGAGCAAAATCCTTAAAAGGGAAAACACCCTTGATCATTATAAGTAAAAAACTAAGATCTCTCATAAAATCATCCAAGGCAAATTTTGAGAGAAAAGTCACCAAGGACTCAAAGGACAATCATAAGGCCTTCTTTAGCTATGTTAGAAACCTGGGAGGAAACTCCCAGATATGCCCAGAATTAGTTCAAAATGATGTAAAGATTACTGAACCTACAGACATTGCCAACATACTGGCTGACAGGTTCAGTGCAAACTTCTCCTCCCCCCCCCAAAAGGTGAGATATCTATACCAGAGAATTATAGCCCCCCAAACATCTCTAACGCTCAGGTGAGAACTGCTCTATCCAAGGCAAAAATTAAAGCATCCATGGGGCCAGATGGTGTCCCCGGATGTGTGCTCCACGAACTAAATGAGGAATTAAACCCGCAGTTTGGGCAGCTGTTTAATCTTAGCCTCACCTCAGGATACGTGCCAAAGGAGTGGTGTACGGCAACTGTGGTCCCACTTCACAAAGGCGGTGCTTCCACCGACCCGTGAAATTACCATCCCATCAGCTTGACAAGCTTGATCTGCAAAGCTATGGAGAGGATCATAATGGAACTCATAAATAAAGACATAGGAGACTTGCAGACTTTGCATCCGACCCAGTTCGGCTTTGTCAAAGGCAGATCATGCCTTTTAAACTTGGTTGACTTTTTCGAAACAGTCACCAAGGCCATTGATGAGGGAAAGGCAGTCCACATAGCCTACCTCGACCTGGCAAAGGCTTTCGACACAATACCCCGCTCAGGTATCATTGAAAAACTCATCAGCTTAAATGTAAACCCATACTTCACAAGATGGGTTGCAAACTGGCTAAGTGACATAACCCACAGGGTCAGAGTTGCTGGTGCCATGTCAGACTCAAAGCCTGTCACAAGTGGTGTCCCACAGGGCTCAGTCCTGGGTCCTCTCCTGTTCGGCATCTACTTTTCAGAAGTACAAGCAAACACAGGAGGATTATGGCTGACAAAATTTGCAGATGACTGCAAACTGGGCACCATAGTTGAGAACACATCTGACACAGATATCCTACAGAAGGGTCTTATAGAAACGGATAACTGGTGCCAGAGCCATGGCCTAAAGTTAAACACCAAAAAATGCATAGTCATACCCTTCGGGAAAAACAAGGTTACCCCTAGCTACCATATAGGCGGCAACCCACTAAGCACAGAAGAGGTTATCAGGGATCTGGGGACCCAGGTTGACAGTAACCTTTCATTTGACACTCACATTGCCAAAGTAGTTAGGAAGACCTTCTACATTGCCCACCTGATCATGAAGGGATTCACATCTAGATCAAGGGAAGTCATCGTCCCCCTGTACTCATCACTCATCAGACCAATGATTGAGTGCAATGCCCCATTCGGAATGTATCTGACACGACACCTGCAGCAACTGGAAAGGCCTCAAAAGTTCCTCACCAAAAGGATAAAGGGTCTCAAAAATATGTCCTATGCTGCCCGACTGAAGGAACTTCAGCTCTATTCAGTCGCTTACTGTCTGCTCAGAGGTGACCTGTGCCTGACATACAAGGCCATGTCCAACCCAGAATTGATGAACATGCTTCACCTCAAAAAATCTAGATCCCTCAGAACTACAAGGGTGGGAGACTTAAACCTCAACACGGTTATTAATAGGACGTACTGGAGGGACAGATTCATCACCCAGAGACTCCCTATGCTGTGGAACAAAATCCCGGTACATGTGAGGCAGAGCACCTCGCTGGCTTTGTTCAAGAGAAATCTTGACCAATGGATGGGAGATCGCAGATATACCCCAGGGATTATCTCAGTGTCACTGCTTGACAGAGGCACAGCAAAATAATGGGCATAGTATCCTCCAAACTAAAGGGGTGGCGAAAGCCACAAAACTCTGGGCTAGGCTTATAAATGCCCTTGGGCAGATAGCCTAGTATGAACCTATGAACCTATGAATGGTTATGCACATTTTGGACCTGTAACCTGCTGCTGGCTTCCTCACTGCCCTCTTCTACAAGGCCTGATGATGTCATCCACCTTAAGACTACCAGCTGACACTGTAGTATTAGGACTTATGCCATGGCACATGCAATTAATAGTATGATCTACAGTGTGTTAGACTAGATAGAGAGGGGTTTTAATCTCACTGCAGGCTATGTGGTGTGTGTGTGTGCCCCAATGATATAAATATGATCATCTTGATAACACAGAAATAGGTATGGTTTTGCAGTATTTTATTTTTAGAGTGTAATATGCCCCCCCAATGGACTGACCACAAAAATATTATGTCTTGAACTAATAGTACTAGCAGATATGATGTGTGTAGCATGCATAATGTTCTGTGATCTGTAGTGTGTGCCATTACATAGGTAAGTGTTCTCATCTACATACAGTCAACTTGCACTATGTGTGTGCTTTGGCATGTCCTGTACGCAATGATTGGAAGTGGTGCTAGCCTCAATGTAGCCATAGCTGTGTGTGAGCCTGTTAGAGAATTTTACATCATGTTTTTGAACCATAGGACATTTCAACATCACCAGCATAATGGCCATATAACACTCACAATCATAGACATCTTTATACCCGTAGTTACAGGATCAGCACATATTACCCCAGTCCATGAGGGACACAGGCAGACACCCTTTGGTGAGATAATGGTTACCCAGCCATTCATACAGATGGCATGTGGTGAGGTGCACTGAGGTACTCTGTGTGCCATTAGACAGGGTTCTGTTTCAAGGGTGCATTTAAGTCTGCTAGAGAAATCTCTCCCACGAGCATGTAGTACCATCACATACGAGGTTAATGTCCTTACAGTGGGTTATCCATCTACTATGCCTCCTACACATAGGCAGCATATACAATAAAGCAGGGTCACACATTGCCCTGTATGCAAGGCACATATCACCTCTGTGTAGTTTATATACCACAGGTGACAACGACACTCATTGCAAACTATCCCCACTGAACACATACTGAAAACGTGAAGTGATCTTGTGAGGGATGATACTGTTGTGTGCAATTGCCAGTACTGCTTGGAAAGGTACATCATCAAATGGCCATTTTACTTAGATACTGACATGCTAAAGGAAGAGTACTTGGAGGTTATGAGCATGTCACTTACAGGTGACTGTGGCTTCAGCTATGCCATATGATTTCTGCCATACTACTGTAGAGACAGAGTTATCTGAGGCACATTAGGTGTAAACCTGTGTGGCCAGGTCTGTGTGCCCACTTTGTTCACCCCTGACTATGTGCATCACATGTTGCGACTGATGTGCTACTTACCAGGTACATAGGTCTAACTGATGGAACTGATACTACATATATATTTGCATTGAATTAATGGCCATTACAATGTCAACTGGCATATGTTAGCAATACCCTCTTGTAGGATAGTGACATATCACAGAGAGTCGATGAGTGCTCACACTTTGCAGGCATCAGCCAACATTGTTAGCCAGAGTCAGTCAGTAGTCACATGTATTGTAGTTGAATAGATTCCAAGCAGTAGAGGACCCAGGACTGCACCCTGTTGAGCACTGCTGCTGACAGATCAGCTATGTGAGGCAGATGTCCCTATGTTGCATATGTGTACAAACAATAGGCCACTTAGTGACTCCTACAATGACAGTATCGCGGATGTCTAAGTGGGTGATTTGTAAATGTTGCCTGAGCAGGGCATATAGTCAGATGGCTTGGCTGAATCTAGGGGTTTATTTACCCTGATGTACCCTCACCCAGGTCCATGATCACTGCCTTGGAAATGTCCACTACATATAATAGTCATGCTCCTCCTCTCACACATCCAAACTGTATACAGTCAACTGTGTGTAGAATACATATATGTCTGCTGATTAGCTCCATGATGATTCCCCTACAGCTATACAAATATGGATACTCAGACAAAGAGGTGTATAGTTATGTCAGTCAGTCGATGCATCACCTCTGTGCAAGGGTATAAAAACTGCCGATGACCACTCAGCTGGTGTGCAGCCAGTAGTGTCAGTATGATTGCAAGGGTGTCCAAATGTGTTAGCAATCCTTGTCAGATCACACATGGGATGCAGCCTGCAATGTAAGAATGTGTGATAGATGCTGTGTATCCTCCACTGACAAGCCAGTTATGAACTGCTCTGTAAATATGGAAGTTATAGGACAAGTTGTAGGAAGGTCATACGTCACATGTGGTGGGGACAAGAGAGTGTAGTTGATACAGACAATGTGGGTGTACAGGTCAGGTATGAGTCCAGACCCATTATATGTGGCATCATGCTGTATTAGGTCACCAACAATCTGGACCTGTCCTTTGAGGTCACACATGTAAGTACACTGTGCGTTGTAGTTCTGCTTTGTGTGGGTGGCTACTTGTGTCACTTGCCATGTATACTCAACATCACAACAACAGTATGTACTTCTTTTAGCTGAGGAGGTAGTGCCTCCATGTAAGGGGGCCCCCTATCCCAACTGTCACACAGCACTGTCCACCGGTTACTGTAGAGCCTGCTAATGGCAGTTGTTCATCAGTCAGGTTTACTGAGCCATGATAAGCCTGTGTCCCTCCTGTTATGTACAGCTGAGTCCATGCCATTGTAATGCTGCTGACATAATGCATGGTTGTAGTGCTCTGCATGCCTGCCTGTCCCATATAAAAGGGGGGTGCAGCCATGCTATGTCAACCACATAAAAGAAGGGATTGTCTGCAAGGGGGGAGGGGGTATGTGCCAGTAGTTCTAAGGAGTCTGATCTGTGGCCAGATCCCACCAAGGAAAAACCTCACATTGGGGGTCTGCACTGGTAACCCATATTGTAAACACATGATGCACTACATTGGTTCACCTTGTGAGGATGTCATGGCAGTAAAGCAGGACATAGTAGGTAAGAACCTGGACCATCCTTTGGGCAATTGAGCTGCAGCATGACTAAGCAACACAGTGTTTATATAGTACACTTCCCTAACATGTTTGCCTGTGCTCTGTACAGATACCTTGCATGACTCTCTTCCTGCATGACTGTTTTCCTGCAACACAATGGAAGTAACTGCAATATGTTCTTGCACAGATGACAACTAGCAGGTAGCGCCAAGCAGTGTCCCCAGATCTCTGAGCCATGTCACCTGAATGCCATGATAGCAGTTAGCATAGATATGAGCACTGACACTGTTGTATACCTAGTGCACTGGACCAAACCTTGTTACATTTGCACAAGGTCAGATCATGCCTACCAGCTGTAACCGGCAGAGCCCATTGAGTGTTACACTATGCAATGGATGTTGGACATATGTCTCACTCCATCAGCCATGCCCTGGTAAGGTGTATGACAATATTAGGCAAGCAGGCTTTGCTGGAAACTGTCTATTTCATGTACAGAGTATTATGTCAGCTAGTGGATAGCAAGTTTCCTGACAGTCATACTCTGGTAAGATAGCGGTGGGAGATCTGGACTGCAATGATGCCAGTCAACAGTGAGGTTCATCATTCTCCATTATCGGCATACCCCATCTACCTATTCTCTCTCTGCAGTCACAGCCAGTGCTGGTGACCTCTGACTGGAAATATTAGCAGGTGAATGTGACAGCTCCAAATATGCAGACTCCTACACAGAATCAACAGGTATCCAGCATGGCCTAAGGCACAGTCAGTTGTACTTTGAGCCACTGACAAAGACTAACTGCCAGCAACTGCACAATACTATCCTGTGAGATATCATCCACCCTCTGCAAAATATTGTAGTGTCTGCACACTAGACACAGTTGAGCCATTACACATGGAGTTATGTTTACAGAGAGTAATGTAGCCTTTGTCTCTAACTGATCGGTAAGATATGGGGATGCATTCAATGTTGTACACCCTACACTGACAGGTGTGGGAGGTAAATCATAGACTGTCACTGCTATACTGAATGTGGCAGTCATCATGGCTATTACTGTGTGCAATGGCACCCTTGCTGTGTCACTACACATGCATATAGTACAACTGTAGCAGCCACACAGGTTCCATGGTACACCAGTCCACAGTGTAGATACCATGTCCTATGGAGCCTGTGTCATGACCGTACTTGTGTATTCTGTCCCCTACATGGTTTGGATGGTATGTGTCTGGCTCCATACAGGGAGGTGCTGGATCCCACTGTATACGTCCCACATATCTATGGCAGGACTAACACATGTCTCACCTGTTCTACATGCCTACAACATCACTATGGTATACATAGTACATGCTGGAGAGACAAGTATGTAACACAGACAGTAAATCCTACATGAAACAGACTTCCCATGCATATGAAGCACACATCTGCTGTGACACACATAATGTGCAGGTTACAAACTGAGATGCAGAACACGACAATCATAACTTGTCAGAAAACTGTCTGTACTGGACATAGATTATTTGCAGATGGGTCATTACCATCACCACATCTTCTAGATGTGTAAGTTCTGAAAACCCTGGTGACACGTATCAAGGGTAGTAGACCTGTTCACAGATTAGTGATACATGAGTACGCTGAATGCTGCCATTGTCGTTGTCAGCCTGTTATACACATATGAACCTACGGAGCCATGCACTTATAGTGCTGTACCTTGCTGAAGACATATTTCTGCTATGCTAACATGCCATCCTGTGCTGCTTCATTGTCGCCATGTATTCATAGATTATTCCAACAGTCCTCTGAAACAGAAACAGGTCCATGACACATCTGTCATCATGTAAGTATACAGCCATTACGACATCATACAACATAAGGTACACCAAAGTATGTGGAGTACTTGTGTCAAATGCCAGCATACAGTATCCATTGTTACACACTGCAATTGGCATGGCAGAACAACACTACATTACACAAGTACATATTAACTAATATAGTTACCCTGTGCATCAGACACACAGCTTAATTTCCCTGCATCGATGGCAAGGATGACAGGGATGTGGCACAGGTATCATCACTTGCACAGGGTGTTGTGTGGGGGTGCAGGAGGCCTAAGCTGACCCAAATGGTTGACAGCATATGTGTGAGTCAGAAAGGGAAGCAGGTAAGATGGACCCAGGAAAGGTGCTGTGTGTGTTTGTAGGTGACTGCATTTGATAGTGGTGTGTGAGTGTGTGCGTGTGCACAGTCAAGATCAGTGCTAGCCCTACAGGTGTGTATGTTGGACAGCTTTGGACCGTACATGGCAGAGCTGACAGTTCACCATCTCTGGCCCCAAACACAGGAACTGGCTCTGCCAAGAGTTGCACTGGCACCTGTATGCCCAAGGTCAGAAGTAGTGCTAGTACCTGATGGTGACTGCTGTCTACTCGGACCCCACAGGAATGCCCAGGACCACATGCCCATTGTCTGCCATGTTTTAGTGTGGACAGCACACTCCCCTCTGTAGCTGGGTGTACTGCCACTATGGGAGCATGACTGTGCATGACCACATGGAGTCTCAGCAGATGGGGTTGCTGACCTACGCCCATGAATCTGATGCTCAACTCCAACACACATTCCAGTACAGACAATGTGTGGTCCAAGACAGACACTGTTTCAGCCCACCTTCCATCCACTGCATCAGTCAACTAATCCAGGGTGTGCCCAATGTGGTGGAGGCATTCATGGATGTCAGACTGTGCTGCATCCATAACCCTAAGCATACATCTGGTGTTCCATTCAGAATGTGCCTGTGCCACTATGATGGCCTCAAACATGCGCTGAGTGACCTGTGATGTGACACCTGCAACAGGTGGATAGAAAGCAGGCCTCCTCCATGCACCCCTGTCAATCCACCTGTGGGGGATCTTGACAGCTCTCTGGCTATGGCCAGTATTTACACTCACTGGAGCCATAGTTGCCACACTTTCTTGTTCAATGTCCCCACCCTCTGAATGTCCAATATCTGTGGCCTCCAGGGACAGGGTGTGTGTGGGTATGTTGACTGTGTGCAGTGACAATGGAGGCAGAAGAGGGATGTTGACCTATGAGACAGATTCAGCTCCCAACACCCCCACTTGTGCATCACTGTGGCCATCATCGTCATCAGAATCCAAAGAGACATTGACATCAGGTTGTGTAGGGGACAGAGGCCAACTCCCCCTCCCCCCAGTCACCTGTGGTAAGAAAGAAAAAAGTGGTACATGAATACCTGCACTATTTTGTACAAAAAAAACCCACCAATACTCATAATAACAAAGACCCACAACTGAATTAGCTGTCAAATGTTTTCTGTCTGCTTTCGTCCAGAATAGACTTCCACAGGACAAAATACAAATTCAACTCAAGACCTTTCTAACAATCAATTCAAGTAAATCAAGTAAAATATGACAAGTACAATTTACTTTTTAATTAAGTGATATGACAGTATAGTTGATAAAATGTCACATAAAACCCAGTACACCTATCTTAACAAATATACTGAAATACACTTTCACTGCCTTCATGCCCTTTCAACCTTTTGTGTTTTAAAAGGCATTTTAGAGTAAATGCCTCATTTAAATGAGGAGGCTTATATTTTCTTAACTGTCACTACCAAAGTGTTTCTATTTGTTTAGCTGCACTCCTGTTATTACCCCCTTTAAGATTCTTATGTACCTGTTCCAGAATGAAGAAAAAAAAAACATTCTAACTTGTTTACACACAACATTATGTTAAAATAGGACATTATTCTGGCCCTTAACTTTAATAGAATATAAATATTCCTTAACAAAACAGTGTAATGTTTACCAAGAGCAGGAACATGGCCTTGGCCACTGCCTGAAGGACCTGTGAAAGGTTGAGGGTGAGGTAATGTCAGTATCACTGCATGTTGCAGCACAGCAAGGTAATGTGTCCATATATCTCACATTTACAGTACCTACTGTGTTACTTGATGGTCACACTCTGAGTATGAGAGCACAACGGAGGTAAATCCCTCCCCAAAGATCTAAGACCTGACACCCATGTAAAAGTATGTACAGCCTGATACACTGACTCCTACAGTATTACAATGCTGACCACAGTAAGCCTACCTGCATGTTTCACTGCTGTGGAAACTGTGGCACCTACCTCCATGATGTATGCTGTGATGGATGCCTGGGAGCTGTCATGTGTGCCTAGGTTTGCCAGGAATTCCTCAGTGGCCGTGAGTGGTTGTCCCACTGCAGGCCCTCAGCCGGTGATGGCATGATCCCTGGCTACATCTGCTTTCTTTGTGTAGCATTGATAATGTCTATTGCACGGTGTTGAACCTGCTTATATGTCCTGTCCTGATGGCCCATGACATTCACCATTCACATCACGGACAAGTTCTGTCCACAATGCAGCTAGCTGTTCCCTGTTTTGCCTCCTCCTGGACAGTAGGATGTGATGATGTTGCCTTAGTCCTTCAAGTATAATTTCATTTTCCACATCAGAGAAAGGTGCATGGAATCCATAATACATGATTCCTGAAAGACAAAAAAAAGGGGACCACATTACAGGATCACATACGTGGAAGTACACTATGTAGAGATACAGCAAGGACAACATGGCTGGCACTTTCCACTGTTTTTTCACACATGTCATACTCCACTTCAAACATACTAAGTGTGTAGTTACAACTGAGATAGTAGCAATAGTCAGGTATTCCCATGAGTGCCATGACAGATACTGCTGAATGATCATAGACCCAACACTCGGGTCTACTGTGGTGTGTCCCCTATGGGAAACCCCCTAATAATACATCATAGGAACAGTGCCAAACAATTAGCTGTCTGCTATTACAACCACTATAAAGGGACAGCCCATTGAGACCAGTGTGCCACAATGACAACAGACAATACACCCTTGGTGTATAAGTACATCCTGTGTAAGTGTAAGATAGCAGGACATCAATAACATCCAAAGACATGCATCTGGAGTGTTTGTCCCCAGGCCTCCACTGAAAACAGGCTCTGTGGAACCTAGTCAGACATTCCCGGTCAACAAATGTTAAATAAATAAATAAATAAAAATAAAATAAAAATAAATGTATTATCATAGGTCTACGACAGGCTTACTGCTGTATTCCCTATTCCCCGTATGTCTATTCACCCATCTGCATCCTGTTGCACACAAAATCAGTTACATACCTGATGGAGTGCAGTACTCCTCTGTTGATATGTGGTAATAGTAAAGTTTTCACCAAGGCATGCTCTGTGTGAAGGAAGTCTCATACAGATTGGTTCCCTACAGCCAACTGCTTACCTTTTAAACATACATCTCATCAGCAGGTGATAGCCTGTAAAACAATCTGTGGGTCTGAAATGCTAAATGCAGCTAACACAGCTGATTTCAACTATCATCAGCCAATGACATGCAACCACTGTACAATATATAAGGCCTTCATGTAGGTTTGGGCCCCTTTCTGATATGTTGTGCTGGACATTACTGGGCTGAGGAGACTACATTTTCACAGAGGGTAGGTCTGTAGCAGAAACCTTACCATAGCAATATGTGTGATGCAGGCTGCAACTGCTGCTGCTGCTGGTAATAGACAAAGGCAGAGACTGCGAAAAGTTTAGAGGACAACAACCTGTAGGAGTAACTGTGGGAGCCTTGTTGTAGAAGCAGAGCAAGTGTGGGGCTACCCTTTCCAGTCCAAATAAGGCATGTGTTTAAGGTAAATATGTTAGGCAACAGTATCACTAACATAGCACTAAGCAACATGTTTGGTGTGTCCTTGGGTAAGATGGGGTATAAATATAAGAATATGTCCACCATTTTGGCAACTGCCAGGCCATGTGTTACTATCTGGTATACATTTGCAGAGGGTATGAGGGCAGGCCTTGATACAAGCAGGGACTTCCAATATGTATATTAGCTGTGCAACTGTGATAATCTGCACAGTGACTTTGGAAGTATTGTGTGGTGCACTGTGATATTAGTGATCCACATTTGCAGTACCTGCATTGATATTCTGTGTGAATGCATATTAATGCAAGATATGACACTTTATGCACATATAAGTTTTGCTACAGGGATATATGAAGTGTGTTCCTACCTGCGGGCTTGTGACCGCCATCAATGAAAACCAGACATGTTATTTGAAATGCAATGTATGGATAAAGAGTGCATGACTCAGTCATTAATTGCTGCCTTGACAGTACTATAAACTCACATCTACACACCACTGGATTTGAACCCAGAAATGTGTGTGGCAAAGTGTACTGTTTACAAGGCAATTAATAGACTGAGCTACCAAATCACTGCTGCAGCAGGTGTATTTGTAAGATATATGTGCATTCATACAGGCTGTGACATACATTTTCTACATCCATCAGTATGTACATGGGTTGAATCTGTATTTTGCCATTAATGCCTAAGCAGGTGTTTTTCTACATGCTGCTGAAGGGCACATTTACCTGCTATTACTGGGCTCACTTACATCCATTATTCTGTGTTTGACTTAAAAGTGGTGTACCTTTGTACCTAAGTCCAAGGTACGCTCCCATTTGTAATCTTTACTTTAATTACATTTTAATCAAGTTTGCGCTGTTGACATTGCTAAGCACCATTGCACACCATGCAAATGTGCTTAAATAGACCCAGACATAGATAATTAATTATATCTGGTTTCTAGTTTTAAATCTCTAGCAACTGTCGGCTACGTATGTATCAGCACCACTCGGCTCTGCGTCAATTAAAAATAAAACAGAAAAGAAAATATTTAAAATTGCATAAATATATAATTATGATAATTAATGACATCTGGTTTCTATTTTTAGATGTCTGGTAGGTGTCAGCTGTCTATATGTGAGCACAGCTTGGCAGTGTAGACAAACATGCAATAAATGGAAAAAAAAATATTTAAATTTAAATATTACACATTTGGCCCAATTCACAGCATTTCAACAGTAGCGGGGAGCAGTACAGACCATCTATGACCACAGGTAGCCTCTACACTTCTCCCTACACCGATATAATAACCCTGTTCCTATGCACTCCCTTGGTAGCATGCCATCATTAATATGCATGGCACGATGCAAGGAGGAACTGTGGCTGTGTACAGGGATACATTCCGTGTAGGCTCTACATGAAGCCTACATGGATTTTATTAAATCCTGGGGTTAGAGATTTATTGGAGAAGTATTAATGGTTTTGTTTAAAATTAATTTTTGGTATGAACCTTGTAAATAGTTTTTGATTGGTATATTTTGTTAAATGTCATATCTTGATTTGATTTTGTTTTAAAATTCAATAAAAAAGTAAAAAAAAAAAAAGACTGGAATGAACAGGCTTTGTTACATAATAATACAGTACTGTGGTGTCAGAGCGTCATTTACCATTGGTATAGAGCACTACAGGGGTTGTTACATCACAATACAGTAGTGGCAGCCATCTCAGAGTCAGTACAGAATAAAGTGTTGTTTAGTGTCATATCCAAAGTTGCCATTAACAGGTAACACACAGGATTTGTTTCATCATAATGCAGTAGTGTCAGACCCTCATTTACCATCAGCATAGAACACTACTGTCTTTCTTACTTCATAATGATTTACTGTCAGAACCTCACCTTCCATCAATGTGGAGCACTATAGGCTTTGAAGCATCTTATGCAGGAACAGTCATGGCCTCAGTAACCATCAGCATGAAACTTACAACCTTTGTTCTAACTACTATAATTGTATCAGAGCACCATTGCAATCTGCTTGGAACACGCACAAATTGTATCATAATACTATAGTAGTTTCAGAGCTTCAGTTATCATCAGCAGGGAACACTACAGACTATGTTACATCATAACAGAGTATGGTCAAAACCTAGGTGTCATCAACATGAAACACAAATGCTTTGTTACATCTCAGTACAGTGGTTCCTGACCTTCAGTTACCATCACTGTGGAATACTACAGCTTTTAATTCATCATAACACATTGGTGCCAGAGCCTCAGTTACCATCAGCATGGAACACACAGGTTTTATTACATCAAAGTAGAATGGTGTCAATGACTCAGTTGCCATCTGTAGGGAAATAATAGGCTTTGTTAGGGCATAGTATATCAATGTCACAGCAACACTTACCAGCAACCTGCAACTCTACAGACCTAGTTATAACATAATACTAGTGTTAGAAAACCTTGATTAACATTAGCAGAGCATGTGTAGACTTTGCTATGTCATAATTCATTAGTATGCCACAGTTACCTTCACCTGGAACACTGCAAAATTTGTTATGGCATAATGCAGTAGTGTTTGAACCTCACTTACCATTGGCATTGAAAACTACAGGCTATTTTATATCATAGTACAGTAATGTCAGTACCTCGGGTACCATAAGCATGAAACATTACAATATTTGTTATATCATTGGTTCCTAGGTGGTTAATATGTTATGGGCACAAAAGCTGTTTAAGCTTACCCAAATCTACAAATATATTGCCAACGTGTCAATACCCTTATGGTTATGATATAGACTTATACACATCAAGCATTCACAGGCTGCCACTATGCATTAGGGATATTGTGATGCCCCTGCACTGGCCCAGTAATCAAGGAGAATCAATCCTCATCACTGGCAACAGTGGGGGATGTACACAATGGGAGGATGACAAGTACACACACAGTAAACTGCAATTTCCCTTAAGGGCACACAGAGATCACAATCAGTCTAGGGTTTGTCTCTCGTCTCTCTCTCTTTCTTCAGATCCCCAATAAGACTCCCCACCCTTTCTGTCCAACCAGTGCTTCGTGTCCCTGTCCAAGTAACTCACACAGAAACAGACACACACACCTGGGGAAGGCTGGCACAGGTATACTAACTATGTCCCCTTCTGCCCAGACTATAAGATAGTTCCAGTTGCCACCAGCCAACTCCTTAAGGCCCTTTACAAAGGGTGGCTATCTTACTGTGTAATGTTACTATTAATCCAAATGGTAGTCTGACCAAGAGCAAGGCTATTTAGGAGTGGCCTGCATAGTGTCACCAAACAGACATGCAAGTACTCTATGAGATTAAATATGTCTCACGGATATCAACCACAAAGATAGGTTTAAATATATTTAACAATAAATAATAAAATAACAAGACAATACTCAGTACACCTTTTGAACTGTTGGTAATGGATGATCCCATGTGATGTAGACCATCATTTCTATGATGCTTTATGGCTCATGTTTCCCATGTTTTTCAGCCACTTCAGTACCATAATGTTTGCACAATCTCCAGTGTAGCAGTCTCACTACATTATTATGCCTTTCAGCAGGAGCAGCTTTAGATCAACTGGTGCCCTAGGCAAAAGGGCACCATGGCACCCCCCACCAAACCACCCAGTGCCCCCATCCTGGTCTACCTACACAAAATAAATACTGGAAAAGTGCCCCTATTAAAGCAGCAACCTAGGCACTGCCTAGTTGGCCTATGCCTAGGGCTGGCTATGCCTTTCAGTATACAATCCTTCTGCCATTAATATGTTGCAACCAGCAATGACGTGTGCAACTGTTTCCAGTTCTGTTTTTCAAAACCTACATTTGTCTGTTTCTCCCACATGTTCAGTGGACTTTGTAAACCAACGTGTATGTAGCCCACTGTCTTGTGCTGCCAATATTAACCTTTCATCTCTTTGTTTGAATTCACCTCTCCTTGACTTTTCTATGCAGCTGTTCAAATGCTGGCAAATATCAGAGGTAAATGCAGCCCTCTCAGTTTGGCCAGTTTGGAGTGCTTAGTTTGGAATGTTGCATACATTTTCTAAAAGGTAAAGTAGGTTTGCCTTATAAAAGTCCTTAATGGTGGTCTCATTTGGTGGTAGGGTAGTACCATTAGACCTGACAGAGAATATGACTAATTTGTGATGAGTTGTAACCAGGGTTGAGGAGATGCCAGGAATGGAGGGGTGCAGGTTGGAGCCAGGTTGGTAAGGACCAGATCAAGGCTATTAGAAATTTAGTTGGTAGTATTATAATTTGATCCGGAGAACTGATATTAATGAAGCCTAGGAAATACTAAGCATAACTATTAAGGTATAATTGTGCCAAACAATGTTTGGGTAATGGAAGTCACCTAGTAAAAGGTATTTGGTTTAATATTTAATGCCTCATGATGATGAAGTAATTTCTATGATCTCTGGGAAAAATTGATTGGGATCTGTAGGTAGCAATGAAGAAATACTTTATTTGTTAAGGGTGTTTTGGATTTCTACAAGCTACACATTCGGGTTATAGTAATTTGATAGGAAGTAATGATGTTTCTAACAAATAAAGATGTTCATTCCTTTGCAGATTTCCAAGGGTATGAAGGTATGTTAGTCACTAAACCCTAGTATGAAGGAGGGTTCTGTCTTTGTATTGAAACCATTTCTTATTAACTATACAAATATGAATGTGTTAGAGTTGCAGAAGGGCCTGCAGTTCTGGAATATTTCCTTTTAGATTCCTAGCATTGTTTATTGACACCTGGATGTTGTCCAAATCTGAGTATGAATTTTCTATGTAGGAATTACCAATAAGGGGGAGTCTGTCTAAAAAGAATACTATGGGAGCAGCAAAGGCTTTAGCAAGTATTCAGAAGCCCTGGCATGAGAGGTATCAGTCATCTTTGGTGAAACAGGAAGTTTTAGCTACCATGTCATTCCTGGCTGACACATTCTGGGTCCCTTTATAAGGATAATAAGCTATTTAGGCAATTGTTAAACCCAATTATCGTGTCTTGGTATGTAGGCATCATTCTTGATGAGGGTAGGATACTACTGAAGACTAGTGCATTTCCTGCCTCTGACTCATGCATAGCAAGTTCCATCATGTCTCTCTTCAGGTCCACTTCTAAAACTCAAAATACTGAAATCATGAATTTCAGTATTTCAAGTCAAGAATGCCAAAAGCCCACAAAAATGAAAACACATAATACCTAAACCCAAAATAATGAAGAAAGAAAAAACATCCAAACCTTCCCCTACATAACAATACCTTATATTTAAGTGCACCCCCCCCCACACACACACACACACACACACACGCTACTTATATAAACAAACACCGAGGTCACACTAACATAAATAACACACACACTACAAATGTACAACATTACCACTTTCAACATTTACACACACACACACACACACACACACTCTAGCCAACTCCTAAAACTTACCCAAAAACTAAATCAAACCATAATCCTATCCAAAACCCTAGCAACATACAAACTTACCTGTCTCTCTGTTAATAAACACAAACTGGCCCACACGCATAGAACCCAGAAACAATGACGCATTAAAGAGACAGCACACTACATAACACACACCACACAGCAACTACTAAAACTTTGAAAAACTAAGATTCGAAAAAATGCAGTTTCTAAAAACTGCACTTTCGACTCCACATACTGAAATTTGAGATTGCAGTATTTGGAGTTTAAGAAGTGGACCCCTCTCTTCACGAGCTTCTGGGTGGAGCAGCTCAGGGCATTCACTAGCACATGGATCACCACTAGGTCAAGGTTATATTTGTCTGGCTCAAAGGACCTTATGCCCCTGTAAAATCACAAATCCTGCAACCAAACAAGCAGCTGACAATCATCTTATTCTTATCCAGTCTTGTGAATGAGGAGTCTATATGCCTAACTGTGGAATCACCTTTGACTAAGACATTTCCATGTTTGAAAGTAGACTTATTGGACCTTGTGGGCTTAGGCCTGCTTTCCTGGATGGGTTTTGTGGATTTGCAGCATGTGTGAGCAGAGGAGTATATGTTGCCCTGTGTCCTGAAAGCTCAGGTGTTTTATATTGAGTTCTAGGAGTCTTTAGGCACATTTTTTTAGACAGTCTCAGCACATGATATGGGTCTAGTAGAATGCTGTGAGTAATGTGTTGCTGTAGAGGTATGGGGCTAACTGTTAGTGCACTGATATCAGAGGATTGCCTCCATGTTTCTTAAACATTTACATCTCTTGCAGGCTGTAATATCAAATAGTAGAAGTGAAAAGTCAGTAGGCATACGACAGTTGCTACACAGTCTTAGAACACCTTGTACAAACTGACTAAGCCACAAATAGAGTGAGTGCCAACTGTTGAGCCATGTTACCAGAGGGTGAAAAGCTGGTGTTTGCGTAGTAATCAGGTCTCGGAGGAAAACTACTGTAGTAGACAGCAAAGATTTATGGATGACGTATTTAGGGAGATACTCTGAAGTTAGGTTAGATAGCAGCTAATCTAAAAGTATTTATTGAAAAGACAGAATTTGGTTTTTCAAGGATAATGAATGAATATTGATTTATTTGACATTTGGTTGCTAGGAAATTCCAGCTGGGCAGAAAGAACCAATTTTCAGTGGAGGCCCAGGGAGAAAAGTTCCCACTACAAAATTAAAAATAATGTTTTGCAATAAAAAGAATAGTCAACATTAGCAAGAGAAGAAAAAGCACATTTCCGATGTTCCCAAAAGGTCTTGTACACAAAATTTAGAAATAATGTTTTGCAAAAAATAGTTAACAATAAAAAAGCAGAAAATATACATTGACAATGTTCCTAGGTCATATACACAGTTTTTGCATAAATTGTTCATTCGTCTTCAACAAAATAATAATTTGTGATATAGTGTGGAGTTAACAATAGGGTAAAGTGTTTGTAATTACAAATGTGTCATTTATGTATGTTAGTGGCGTGAGATGCAAGGGTTATTGTAATATATTTGTAACAGTTATATGAGGTAAGAAGCAACTTGGTTAGAGAGAGCAGAGAAATTTCTAGAAGGTCAGGATAAAGTTACAATGGTTAAAAGTTAGGTAGTGGCTAGTGTGGTTTTGGTAGTCTTTTCCATGAAGTGCTTGTGCCAGTAGAGCATACCCTAGTTTGTGGTGTGCTTTTTTAATAGAATTGTGTATGTGAAGATCAAATGTATATTTATTATCAATTGTAACTCCTAGTAACTTGGTGTGTAGGACTACTTCAATTTTTGTGTTATTTAGTGAAGATACTTTAAAATCAGCAGAGATTGTTCATGGAGTAAAAAAGTAGGAGTTTAGTTTTATTGGGATTAAGTAATACTTGGGCATTATTAAGCCAGGTCTCGACAGATGTAAATGCAGTTTGTTAGTAGTCTAAGGTGCTCTATGTTGGAATAAGAGGAAATGAGAGTAGCATCATGGGCATATAGAAGGATCTTTGACATAAGACTGTATGAGGGTTATTAATAAAGGTATTAAAGAGGAGTGGTCCAAGGATGGGGCATTGTGGTACCCTGTTTTATGTGTTAGGTATTGGGAATGAGAGTTTTGCCATTTTACGCATTGTTGTCTATTTGATAGATAGTTGGAGAACCATAGGAGGGAAGGTTGGGAAAAGCCAAGGGAAGAGAGGTCTTGCAAGAGTTTAGGATGTGAAACAGTATCAAAGGCTTGGGAAAGATCATGAAAAAAAGCTGAAGTTAATTGTTCTGAGTCCCTGTCTATGAAGGATATTAGTACTGCTATTGTACTGTGTGCAGGTCTGAAGCCATGCACACAGTACAACAGACACTTATTGGTTACTACTCGGCTGCTACTAATGCTAGTCTCACCACAGGTGCATACAGCTGAGAATCAATACCCATTTGTTTTCTTCTCTCACCAGAAGCAAAACAGCAGCATTAATCCCAAGAGAGGAAGCAGGCCACAGGCTCTTTCCTAATCAGCAGCTTCAGCCCCGATGTTTCAGTAGTCTGTAGACTTGTTAGAGAGCAACCAGACCAGTAATGAAAGTGTCACACAAACACACACCCACACACACACACACACAGACACACACACACACACACACACACACACACACACACACACACACACACACACACACACACACACACACACACACACACACACTGCCAGTCAGAAACCAATGACCCACTGCTCCTTCTCTCATAATACAATAGATTTAGAGCTTTGGAAGCCAGTAGCATGGAACTCTGCAGGCTTTCTTACATCATGAGGCACTAGTGTCAGAGCTTCACTATTCCTTAGCATGCAACACACAGGCTTTGCTACATCATAATACACTGTCAGAGACTCCATTACCATCACAATGGAACATGCAGGTTTTGTTACATCATATTACAGTATTGGCAGAGACTCCATTACCATCATAATGGAACATACAGGTTTTGTTACATCGTATTACAGTAGTGTCATAGACTCCATTACCATCATAATGGAGCATACAGGTTTTGTTACATCATATTACAGTAGTGTCAGAGACTCCATTACCATCATAATGGAACATACAGGTTTTGTTACATCATATTACAGTAGTGTCAGAGACTCCATTGCCATCATAATGAAACATACAGGTTTTGTTACATCATATTACAGTAGTGTCAGAGCCTCATTTACCATCTATATGGAGCACACAGGAATTACTACATCAAAATACAGTAGTTTCAGGGAACACAGATAGCAACACAGTACTGTCAGAGCTATAGTTGTCAGCAGGGCATCCACAGGTTTTGTTACATCATTATACGGTAGTGTGACAGCTGTAATTAAAATCAGCATAGAACACATGGGCATTGTTCCATCAAAATACAGAAATAGTAGTGCTATGATTAATATCACATGGGATAATTGGCTAGGCTTAAAAATGGCCCACAAGGGCAGTTGGCCTAGTACTACTCTTTGAACCTATGAACCTATCAGCATGGGCACTAGAGCTGTAGGTGCATCTCAATGCAACATTTTCAGAGCTTTAGCTACCATCAGTGTGGAACACACAGGCAATCATACATCATAATAGAGTAGTGTCAACGCTTCATTTACCATTAGCATGGTACACCCAAGCTTTGTTACTCATTATCAGAGTAGTGTTAGAGACTTGGATACGATCAGCGTAGAACACTCCAGGCTTTGTTATATCATAACACAGTAGTGCCAGAGCCTCAGCTACCAACAGTATGGAACAATCAGTGTTTGTTGCTTCACAATACAGAAGTAACAGAGTCTCAGTTACTGTCAGCATGGAACTCAATAGGCATTGTTACATCATGATACAACAGAGTCAGAGCATGAGTTACCATCAAGATGGAAAAACACAGGCATTATTATATCATAATACAAAAGTGACAGAGCCTGAGTTACCCTCAGCGTGAAACACTGCAGGCTTTGTTACATCATGATATGTTACTGTCAGAGCCTGAGTTAACATCAGCATGGAGCACACAGGCTTGTTACATCAGTATACAGTACTGTCAGAGCCTCATTTATCATTAATGGAATACACGTATGTTGCTACATTAAAATACAGCAGGCTCAGGACCACAGGTAGCATAGTAGTGTCAGTTTCTGTTACCATTAACATTGAACATAAAGCTTTGTTACCTCATGACAGAGTAGCATTACAGCCTCCATTACTATCAGTGTGGAACACTCCAGGCTTTGTTATATCATAACACAATAATGTCAGAAACTCAGCTATCATTAGTATGGAACAATCAGCCTTTGTTACATCATAATACAGAAGTAACAGAGTCACAGTTACTGTCAGCATGGAACACATCCGGCAGTGTTACTTCATAGTACAGTAAAATCAGAGGCTGTTTCCATCAACATGGAACACTATAGGCATTATTACATCATACAAGAGTAGTATCAGAGCATCAGTTAAGATTGGAATGGAACACGGCAGGTTTTGCTGTATCATAACTCAGGAGTGTCAGGGACACAGTCATCATAATCATGGAAACTACAGGGTTTCTCCATCATAATACAGTGGTGTCAGTGCCTTAGTTTTCATCAGCATGGAGCACAAAGGGTTTGTAACATCACTGGTTCATAGTTAAATACTAGGCTAGCTGCCGTTGTGAGCCATTTTAAGCCTAGCCATTTTTCCTTTTCTGGTGTATCAGTTAACCTATCACATTTTGTTTTTGATTGGCCTTTTCCATCCCAATGTCAATAATTGTATGTTATCCTTAGAGAGAATAATGAGGATTATATAATAAATAATTTGAGGGGACTCATATGTGTGGGATAAAACTTTTATGAGTTATGTCTGTCCAATATGGGGCATGGGGCAATCTAAGATGCACTTGAATAGAGCTTTTCTTCCCAATTCTCTAAAAAAACCTTCCTGGGTCATCACTGGATTGTTTATTTTGTATTTTCTTTTACATTTATCTGCAAACCTTCTATTTTCTCTGTCTGTGTTAATATTTTTAATTTATTAGAAATATTGTATGATAAATCCTGGCCTGTTTTGAAACCCTGTACTGCTTTTACCATATCTATCTTTCTAAGGATTTTGATGATGTGTTCCCTTTACTCTGTTCTTTTAACAGTGATTTTTCTTGTCTTAGTTGCTTTATAATTTTCTCTATTCATTGCTTCCACTGTGATATTTTATTTGTTTCCTTCCTTTCCTGTCTTACTCTGAATATTTGCAGTAACACTTTATCTATTATTACTGTAGCTGCACCAGTCTTCTAACATCTTGGGTCTTATTTACTTTCTGTAATCTACTTGTTTCATGTATCTTAATGTCTGTCCACTTTTATTAAATCAAGCAGGTCTTTCCTTAGATAATTTTTTTCTGGCCTGAGAGCATATTATTAGAGGATTCCAGAATAGTTCTATATCCTATCCTGTTCAGATGCATCCAGCTTCAATTGCTGCTCCTCTGTATGGGAACCCATTGGCCCATCATGCTACAAAATTATCTGTGCCAGAGTTGCCACTGTTTTCTGTGAATCTCCATCAGAGGCACCAGAACATTATCCTGTGTCATATCCTCTTCAGATGGGGTCTATATCATAAGATCGAAGTTTCAAAACTTCAAATCTGAAATGGTCGACACCATATGATCGAAGTTTTGAAACTTTGAATCTTTTAACTTTTAACTTCAAATGTTCAAATTCCTCAATGCTGCAGTAGCCCTTAGGCTGAATGAGGTCTAACTGGACAGCTTCAAAAAGCTCTGGCTTTCCTAACTCTTTCACTCTGATTGCTGATTGGCTAATCTGCTGGAGGGAAATCAGTAGTCAGAGTGAAGCTTTCTTCAGGACTTTCTTGCCAATACAATGCAAGAAAAGCCTGACAATATTGAAATAACCAACCTATAGAGAAAATATATAAAGTAGAAACAAACACAATCCTACTTTATATCCCAACTGCAACAACATACAAGAGTAGGGGGATGGAGGGCAAGAATGGCTACTGTAGCAGTGAGGATTTCGAACATCTACTCTCATGGGCAAGTGCAACTTACACAACTGCACAATGTTCATCATTTCAGCTGCTGCAGTAACCTTTAGACTATATGGGTTCAATACATGTACAATGGGTCATGCGGCTGCTTCTAGAGTCCACCCCCTTTCCACTGTGCCATCAAGGAATATAAGGTTCTAGTGGAATGTGCCTTGATACTTCCTGGAATGGATGTCTCATAGTGCGAATAACAAAAAAAAAATGCTTAGGACAACCTCCTGGAAATTGTCTTTTTAAGTACAGGGGCTCCTTTTTTGCTATCTGATAAAAATAAACAGCTGATCAGCTTTTCTAAAGGGCTTAGTTCTGTCAAAGTAGTACCTGAGCTGCCTATGCACATTTAGAGTATGCAGAATTTATTTATTTATGTATGTATGTATGTATTTATTTACATTTGTTTACCGGGTAATGTCTGACTGGGCTGGTGGCTCGTTTTCAGCGGAGATCCAGGGAGAAAATCTCCAAAAGAGTAACATAAGTAACAGTACAGAAATGCAATATTATGCAAACACAATATTTAGAACAACACAAGTAATAATACAGTAATAATAAGAATAATAATAATAACTGAGAAAATTCTCTATAAACATATGTTACTAGTAAATGGAATAATTGCACATACGGCTTAAAGCAAAATGCTGAATATAGAAATAGCATTAAGATACATTTCTCAGAGAAACACAGTCAGTATGACATATGAACAGAAATAGCTAGAGCTCAAATTAAGGTGAAGGAGAGATGGTGAGAATATACTAGGAGAGAGGGAATTATCCAGGAGAACTACAGGAGCAGAGCCAGTTACTGTCAAGATATTCTTTCATTTTTATTTTGAAAGAGGAGTAGCAGGAAGTGTTTTGTATGTTTAGAGAAGAGAATTCCAGTATTTAAGCTTCTTTGTTTGAGTAGAAGGCGTCACCATGGGAGTTATGAGACAGAGTTATTTTGAGCAGTGGTCTATCAGAAGGCCTGAGGGGCCTGCTGTTGACATGTAGTTGGACCAGGGATGAAATTGCAGGGCAGTTGTTGGGGTTGTGAATGATTTTGTGGGAGAGGGAAAGTTGGTTTAGTGTTAGCAGGTTTGGGATTTCTAACCATTTTCATTGATGAAGAGTAGTACAATCACGGGGCTTTATGGGGATGATTGATGGCAAACATTGCTATTTTGTTACAGCAGGACTCTAGGTTGTGAAGGTCAGCTTTGCGTAAGTTGGTGAAAATGTGTGAGCAATAAAGAAGGGTAGATAGAAGCTGAAATCTTGCTGTGGCTAACCTGGCTTGGGGTATTGGGTAAGGTTTGGCCCTATAGAGAACCCTGAGTTTAGCATGGACTTTTTTGTCTTGGGAAATATGAATATCAAATTTTAGCCTGTTGTCCATTGTAATGCCTAGAAGCTTGGCTTGGTTTGTAGGCTCAGTGTTGGTACCATTGACGAATACATTTCTCTAGGGTTGTAGCTATGGGTGGGAGGACAGCAAAGCGGTGGTAGCTAGAGATATCTGTAGAGGGGCCACCCTTGTGAAGGGGAATTATGTGTGCGATTTTCCAGAGATATGGTACATAATTTTCAGAGATATAACGACTGATTAGTACAGAGATAGGATAGGCAATGGATGGAGCTGTTATTTTTAGGAATTCGTTTGGGCAGCAGCAAGGCAGCAGGGTTTTAGCTTGCTTACAAGATGTTTGATGTATGAAGTTTGAATAAGTTTAAATGAGAAGGGTTTTGTACTGCTAGATGTAGGGGAGGGGATTGTGAGTGGTTGATATTGGTGGCTATGAAGGAGGCTGATGATAGAGTTAATAAAATATGAGTTGAACTGAGAAGCTAATGGTTCAGAGCTATTGGAAATTGAAGGAGTGGGGTTGGAGGTCTTCCCCGGGTTGAGGAGGTGGCTGATAGCTTGCCAGAATTTTTGTGGGTTTTGTTCAACCTGTTTTTTAGTTTCTGGGTAAAAAACTGAGAGATTGATTGCTTAATTCAAGGCAAACTCTGAAACAACTTTGGGGATGAATGAGAGTTGGGGACTCAGATAGTCTTCTTGCAGATGTTAGAGCAATGATGAGGACAGCTTTTGAAATCAAGAAACTTAAATCAGTTTGATGGGCAGGTTCAAAAGGCAACACACTCAATTTCCCCAGCGCACAGTTGAGATCCTATGGAGGACGAACCTGTTTATGATGAGGTCTGAAGTATAAAACTCATTTCAGAAAATGTATGATAACAAACAAAGAAGAGGAGGATCCATGGGCAGGCATGTCAAAATAGCCATAAGATGAACCTTTATAGAGAAATAAATGAGGCCAAAGGAAAGCAACTCACACAAATATTTGAGCACCAGTGTACAAAATCCCTGATGGGCCCCTGGATATCGATGAGGCACCCACTAGACAAATGCTTCCACTTACCATCATAGGATTTTCTACTAACAGGCTTTCTTGCCTCCTTTAGTAGCTCCTGCACTTCCTCAGGAAATATGTGCATAAAAGGTATAGAAATTAAACCATCCAGGCAGTCAGTTGAAGTTAGTTGATATCAGGGGTATCAAAAATCCTTCTGTCTTGTGTAAGCAGATCTAATCTGTGTGGAAGCTTCCGGTAATTGCCCTTGGCCAATTTCACAAGAAAGGAGAACAAATGCTGCCTGGGGAAAAAAGGGGAAACCATAATTATTTGGGGGGATCCCTTTAATTCTTCAGAATTACTCTGGAAATCAGTGTAAAGAGTGGAGTCTCATAAAGTAACATTATTTCTAAGGAAATGAAAATCCTTCTATTTTCCTGATTTGCTTGCTTACAAGGAGCCATAGTGCAAAACGTGTCAAATTACCTACTGTGAAAGGAGACTAACTGATCTATTTGATGTGTTCCCCACAAATGGACCGATTAATGGAAGACTCCCTCAGTCAATTTCCATTTATGAGGATCAAGCCCTTGTCCTTGTCAGTTTGTCTGCCACAGCATTTTGCTCTAACAGAATGCAAGATGCCTGGAGGGTTAATGAATGCTGAAGAGCTAACTCCCAAGATATTAATGCCAGCCTACATAGGGGGTGAGATGTTGTACCTCCCTGCTTGTTTATATACCAGATAAGTGTGGTATTATCTGTTATCACTTGGAGGTGTCCTGGGAACAAGATGATGGAGAGAATTCAAGGCATTGATCACAGTCAGCATTTATTTTAAGCTGATGTGCTTTGGTCTGTCTGAAGGATTCTGTAGGCTTCTCACTTCACCAAATCAGTTCTCCTTTTACAAAGTCTAAAGCTGGAATTTGATACACCACAGAATGCAACTTCTAAGGCCGTGTGCTTTTTTAGAAACCATTGTATCCTCATGGAACTGCAACAAAGCAATAAAATGAATGAAAGCACTAAAAAGTAGTGTGTGTGGCATAGTGGCTTGACATCTACAAGGTTTTTTCATTTCAATATCTATATATATATATATATATATATATATATATATATATATATATATATATATATAGATTCACTTCAGAACACTGAAAGCCTAAAATCTTGAATTTCAAAAGACTGAGACCAAAATCTTGAACGTTAAAAATACTAAATCTCAGAATACTGAAAACATACAGGATACCAACACTTACTATATTCCAGCACAACTACATACAGAAACAAACAAACAATAACCTGTTTACCACTTCTCCAAGTATACTCCGAAAGTACAAGACAGCAACAAACCAGCGAACACAAAAGTTCCAAACGATAAATAAAGGCACTGCTCCCAGGTAAACCTAAACGCTCAATTTTATTCACAGGTAACACACTAAACAGGTAGCTTCATCAGAGGTACAAAACATCCATTTATCTTAAAATGAGGCTAAGTCACCATATTTTCAAAGTAGATCAATTAAATAAAAACACAAGTCAATAATGACTATTATTTATACTATAAAACTTATAACTTTTTGAGTTAAAAAAGGCGACACATTAACTAAGCAAAAAATGCATATTAAGTAAAACATTTTAAAATGTTGGATAAAATAGGACCATCAAACACAGGCCATTTGTACTTTTTTTGTATGTTTTCACTGGAAAACATACCCTTTAATAGCTATAGACACGGCTAATACAACCGTAGTAATGTTTTTGTTTTATTTAAAAACAACTGAATAGATAATATCAATTAGTATCAAACAAGCCATAGAGCATGAAGGCATGACTAAAAAAGTGTATATGTAGGAAACCTACAAAAGTCATAATTTTAAACGTAGTACTCACAAAACTCTACCTAAGAGGACCCTTGATTAAGTACCACCATGTCACCTCATATATGACTTAAGCTTCAAATAGGGTGCTATGTTGCAGCTTTCATTCAAGCCGGGAGCATAGAAAGCATCCAGCTTGAGCTGCCAAAGAAGCTCTCTAATTTCCAACAGCATAGATGTGGGACCTCCCCTACTAGAGGCTGGTAAATGGTCAATACCCATAAACAAGAAGGCATGCTCAGGGAAAGAGTCAAGCGTTCTCACTTTTCTTGTTTTTAATAGCGTAAACATGCTGATAAATCCTGTCTTTAAACCTTCTATCGGTCTTCCCAACATAAAAGGCAGGACAACAAGAGCACCATGCAATATAAATGATTGACTTTGTATTACAATTTATTCTATGGCAAATGGTAAATTTCTTGTTTCCCTCTAAAGAGAAAGAACTACCTGTTTTAATATAAATACAAAAGTTACAGGAACCACAGGTAAAAGACCCCTTAGTTCTAGAAGAGTTGTCTCCAAGTGTACTGGTTTGAAGAAGGTCCTAAAACCATCAATGGTTTGTCACCAAGTTTATTACGCAGAAGTCCATTACTGGAGATAAAAGCCCAGTTCTTATATAAAATGTCCTGTATTTCTAAGGAGTTCATATTGAATGTCGAAATAAAGCTACATGGAAACACCTTAGTTGAAGTACTTGCTGGACAAGCGTCAGAGGAACTTAAATTCACATTCACATCACCTGGTGACCCTTCGCATTCAGACATTCTCCAAGTATAAGAAGGGGGGCAAGCCTCCCTGCACCCCACACCCCCTGCTATTTAAATATATGAACTCTGAGATCGCACTCCACAGAATAAAAGGGCAAACATACCATTATACAAGGACCCCCCATTAATATTCAAAAATGTGTATGCTGATTGGTCAGCGTGCATGTTGTAAATCAGAGTTATAGTAATGGAAAAAGGTCCTGTCACCCAGACTTTTTCCATTACTATAACTCTTTTTTTACAGCAACAGAGAACGCAAGATTTCCGTTGCTTCACACTGTCTTGCTATGTTAAAGGAGTTTAACATAGCGAGACAGCTTTAAAAAAACTCCTTTAACATAGCGAGATAGTTTGTAAAAAGCAACGTAGATCTTGCTTTCTCCGTTGCTTTTTTCAAAACTGTCTCACTATGTTCATATAGTGAAACAGTTTGTAAAAAGTAACAGAGATTTGCTTTCTCCGTTGCTTTTGCCCACAGCTCTGATGTACTGTGTAGTCATATGCATGTGCAGTACATCAGAACTGCTGCAGAATACCAGACAGCTGCGGAAGGGCTGCAAGGAGGCATTATACAATGCCATTATTTAAGAAAAATAATTATTTTTTTTCTTAAGTAATGTCATTGTATAATAGCAATAACCCAGTTCTGGGTGTGGGTAATGCTAGATTTACCCACGGTTGGCTTTGTTTGGCCACTTGGGCTTCGCCCTCATGACCAAACCACACCAACTGTGGGTAAATCCAGCATTACCCACACCCAGGCGTGGGTTATTGCTATATTACGTGTTTCATGACTCCCTCTTATAACCTTAGTCATATTCCCTTCGAACTTGTTATACTACAACATAACTCATCTTAGTGTAGTAGAGTGCAATCTCGGAGTTTATATATTTAAGTAGCAGGCGGTGTGGGCGGAGCAGGGGGGCTTGCCCCCTGCTTATACTTGGAGAAAAGTAATGTGATTTGTCTTGCATTTGGTTCTGTATCTACTTCAGCTGGAATATAGTAAATGTTGGTATCCTGTGTGTTTTTAGTATTCTGAGATTCAGTATTTTGAGTTTTCAGTCTTTTGAACTTTCAAGATTTGGGCTTTCAGGCTTCTGAAGTATATATATATATATATATATATATATATATATATATATATATATATATATGTAGATATATTTATATAGATATACACACTCACACACACACACACACAAACACACACACACATATATATATATATGTGTGTGTATACTCACACACACACACGTATATATATATATATATATATATATATATATATATATATATATATATATATCTACAAAAAGAAGTATAACGGTAACCCACAAGGCAAACACTCCGTATCCTGAGAATAGTATAATAAAATAATAAAAAATCAATAGATAACGGAGCGACCAAGGCAGCATAAACGGCAGAAACCAAATATAGTAATAAAACAATTTATTGATGTTAACAAGAGGTAAGCGCTTTCGCATACAATGCTTCTTCAGACCTTTTATATATATATATATATATATATATATATATATATATATATATATATATATGAAAAAACAATTGCTTACGCAACACTTGAAAAACTTTGCACTAATAGTTGTGCCTGACTGGCACAATTTTATATACACACACACACACACACACACACACACACACACACACACACACATATATATTTATATATATATATATTTACATTTGTTTGTCCATTAAATATGCAAAGTATACAAATCATTATTACATACATATAAAAAAAAAGAGGCAATATTAAAACTGCTTTGCAGCACACTAAACATCACATCTGCTTGGACAAAAGTCACACTAATAGTTGGAGTCTATCTATTATGGTTATATATTAACAGTGTATACTTAAAATAACAAAATGTGTTTAGTATTTAGTGAATTGTTTAATGTAAAATCATCATTATGTCTGCTTGACATATTAATATCACCTTTGTAAAGAGGAGTGTATGCTGAAAAAAATTCATGTTTTAACTTTGTAACTTTTACAGTTCTTGAAGTGTATTCTTTTGTTTAGAGATAGGATGAAAAACTGCAGGCTCAGAAATTTTGCTGAGATGAAAGCTGTCTACTCAGGGAATTTGCAGGTGTCCTGATGTGTAAAATTCCCCTCAGCCTGGCTGTTAATAAGTTAAGCAATATTATGCAATAAGTTTTGCTCTGTAACTATGCAAAGAACTTTTGTTTTAAGGTAAGTTTTGGTAGATGATATGATAGGTTTGACAGCAACCTAAATTCATCTTCTGTGGTTTGGGATAACCACTAGTTTAGCAATGACTTGACCTCTAATGTAGTTACAACCAGTGCTGAGCTTGGACATACCAGCTAGTTAAGGAATCAAATAGAGATGACAAGGTTCTTAATTGTGTTAGGATTAACACTGGATTAGTAGCTAGGTGTTTCAGGGCTGAAAAGGAACTTCCAGAGTTTGGTCATTTATGTATTTACTGGGAAGTTGCAAAGGAGAAGACTGAGGGCCTGATTCCAACAGACGTGCTCTCAGTGTAAGTTACCACTTTCACTGAAAGCAGGTTGAGTGCAGGTGTTTTGGAATTTGGCTCTCTGTGCAAGACTGTTTATAGATGGGCATTACACCAATGCAAATCTCTTGCAGTGAGAGCAAGTCTTTCAGAATCAGGGCAGACTTACACTGAGAACAACTCTTTTGGAATATGGCCTACATTCTTGTTCAAAGCATAATCTCAGACACTGAAATATTATCAAGTTGATTATTCAGCCATTAATAATAAGTTAAAAATTGGAAATGGCAGGTAGCTATGGATGATAAAAATGTTGAATGTATCTGGGACTCCTTTTGTGATGATTTTTTCTTTTATTGATCACTTTGTTTCAAGTGATAATAACACCAAGTGCCTTAACAAGCATACAGAATGGTTAGCCAATAACTTGACAGGTTTGGGAGAAAAGTAAAAGCTTGATGGTTGAGGTTTAAGAAAATTCTTAATATGATAAACAGAATAAACTAACAGAAAATTAGAATAGATTTGGAGTTAGTTAAGCTCTACCAGAAAGAAATATTAATATAAATTGGCACCTTATACTACCCAAAACAAACTAACAAACAAAACTCTCACTTTAAGCATTTAAAGCTGGAGGGTGGATTCTTAGTCAAATTAGTTCACTTGCAGTTTAATTTTTTTCTTTAACATATAACAGTTCCACCTTCTTCAGTATTGATTCCAACAATAGTTATACTTGTCTTTTTATAAACATGGATCTAGTAGATAGTGCCTTAAGTACAATTAAACCATATTCACCAGCAGGTCCAGATGGGGTATGGTGGTATTTTTGTCTAAAATACCTAAAGCACTATTACTTGTTTTTTGCTGGATATAACCATTTGGTTTGAAGGAGTGTTTTGATCCAGACAGATGGAAAACAGCTGTTGAAGTTCCCATTTTAAAGGGTGGCAACACTTATATATTAGATAGTTATCACACAAATACCCTCACATGCATTATAGGTAAATGTTTTGGAGCTAATTTATGCCCAGGATATCTTACAGCATGGATTTATTCAGGGTAGATCTTGTTTAACTAATCTGTTAAGTTTTTACCACAATATCGTAGAATCATTTTGTGTGGGTTTAACATTTGATGCCATCTACTTGGCTCTGGCTGAGGCCTTTCATTCTTTTCCCTATTGGAAATTAAAGACCACACTTTTTGGACTATCGGCTCAACAGCTGGATAATCATGAGAACACTGTAGGGAAAAACTGAAGATAATGTTTCCAAAGAAAGGAAGGCTGCAGCAGAGGTTCCTCAAGGTAATGTTCTTGGGCCCCTGATGTTTAATCTGTTTATGTCTGATTTCTCGCCTCAGAATAAGATTTTAGTGTGCAGGTTTGAAGATGATACTAGAACTGGTGCCATTATTAACTCTGTCAATGATCAGGCTAAATTGCAGGGCTTCTTTGATACCATTTACTTCTGATCTCAAAAATGAGAACATGCTTTTTAATCCGGAACAATTAAGGTGTTGCATATTGTGTTTAAAAAAACATGTTTTCTGTATACCTAGAATAATATCATCATAAAAAGTTAGAGGAAAATCAGGAATATAGGCTTTGTGATAGATTTCTTCTTCTGGCTTTTTCCCGGTTAGGAGTCGCCACAGCAGAACTTCCGTCCGCTCATGATTGGCAGTGGATTTTTACGGTGCCGAGTTGCCAGCCCGACACCCAACCTTCAAAGAAGGCATGCCCATTCACGCTTGCACCTACCTGCATGTCTTTAGCATCACTCAACTGCAGGGAGGACATGCAGACTCCACACAAAAGGCGCTCCAGCCGAGAATCTTACAGGAGAACCTCTTGCTATGAGGTGACAACGCTAACCGCTGCACCACCGCGGCCTAATATGATGACAATTTTACATTTGAAAAAAAAAGTGATATGCTGTCCCTAGGGACAAACTACTTAGCATCTTAAGTCATAAAGGAAGAGTTTTATTTCTACTCTGCAAGGCTATAACAAGACCACACAGTGAATATTGTGTAGCCACTTGTGTTTAAAATTGTGTCTAAATATCAAGATTGGAAAGAATTCCTACATATCTAATAAGACAGTATGATGGTGTTAAGCATGCTGATTATAGAAATAAACTGCAGCGGTTGTCATTCTTGTATATCAATGAAGGACTAACGGTGTATTATCAGCCATATTTTGACTTGACTTCATTCAGCACAGTCAAGGGACAAAAAATAACCAATTTTTATTTTTCTTGTTGTTATTTGTTTTTGTAAGGAGGGCAGCATGGCACTGTTCACTAGGGAACAGCTCTTTTGATCACAGGGCTGGAAAATTCTGGAATTACCTCCCTACCAAGAACAGGAAGATTTATTGTCGTAATATATTTACAACACTTACTGATCACTGGTATAGGGACAGAGGTTTTAGCATTTTATAACACTTAACAAACTCATCTAAGGTCTCTACTGAGGCTCTGAGATCGACAGCTACCAAATACTGAACTTCTTAAAACAGTGATGACATTTTGTGATGTATAAACAACACTGACGCAACAGCCTTCCATCTTGAAAATGTGGACCATTACCTCTTGCACTGTAGAACAAGTAGGCAAAGTATGCAACACTCATTAAATGCTTCAACAAGAGAGCTCACAGGATGGTTAAAATGTGCTGATTTATACTTACAAAAAGTTAACTGAATGAATTCACATGATGCAGTATTATTTACCATGGTTATATGGTTAAAAGTTATTAACAATGGACTTTGATGAAACATTTCAGTGTGGAATAGAAGCAGGGTTTGGGGTTAAGGGAGTAGAGACTGAAGTACTGCCTAAAGAAAATAGAGTTCCATAGGATGCAATGCATTG
Organism: Protopterus annectens; assembly: GCF_019279795.1. Lineage (NCBI taxonomy): Eukaryota > Metazoa > Chordata > Ceratodontiformes > Protopteridae > Protopterus > Protopterus annectens. The sequence goes on from NC_056731.1 coordinate 354,210,538, forward strand.
TCATTGCATTTCTAAAATGGATGCAGATGTTAAGATTTTTCATTATGGTTTTAACAACTAGGTGGGAACACATTGGAGACAAGGTCGCTATGAGAAAACTGGATTTGTTAAAGGGTAAACATCCAAAAATAACAATAAGGCTGTGGAGTTCGTAGGTAAAATGTAACATGGGGTTGGGGGAGATCTTTTTATACAAAAAAGACATTTAACACAGTGAGCTATTTTCATGAATTGTCGGACCCTGGTTTGGAGGAGGTTCTATTCATTGTATAGGAATGAGGGACTTGGGATGGCAGTGAATAAGGCACTTTTTGGCAAGCAGAAGTTAATGAGATTGGCAGTGGTTATCCTTTCCACAGATACTTCTCATAAAGGTAATAGCTGCAAGGGTTAGGTTGAGGTTAAAAAAATAACATGGTGGGATCAGCTGACTATTTTATTCATATACTGATAACTCTCTCCAGCTGTAGGAAGATATGGGGAAGATGTTGCTCATAGTATTAGAAGTATGTAGGAAACCTGAAGGAAATCAAGAGGATAGTGATACTACTGAACAAACCCTTGGGGTAGGGTGGGTGTTGTTTGTGGGAAGTGATACTTCCAAGTATAAGAGGTTGAAAAGTTTTTCTACATATGCAAAGACTAGGGATAAGAAAATGTTAAAAGATGCAGAAGCTACACTTAGGCTATTAGGAGGGGTGGGAAAATGTATCAAACATATATGTGCATGTATATGTATATGTGCAATATATAGAAACTATATGATAACCATGACTTAAAGGGAATTTAATATAACTATGATCAGTGTGTCAATGACTTTCTTATTTGAATAGTTTGACAAAGATTCTTGTCAAAAGCACATTAACTCGATACTTTTTCTCTCATTCACCTTGACTATCCCCCAGATTTACTAATCTTCCGTGCAGGACTAGCTTAGTCCTGCACGGAAGCGGCCATTTAGGAGCAGGACGGCAGCGCATCATGCATATTAATGAAAGCACACTGCCTGAGCTCCTAATCTTACACGGAGCATGTACGAGAGCAAGGGGCATGTCTGAGAGCAGAGTTCCCAGAATATACATGCCCCTGCAATGAAGAACAGCAGAAAGTCCTAAAAGAATGAGAGAGACTGCTCATAGGGTTCCCATACCCGCAGCAACATCCCCCCACATGTACAAGAGCAATAGTAAACACAAACAATATAAAGATACTTTTTTTATGAAACAGATTCAATTTAACCATAGTTGTGCAGATTTGCCCATCGCTTAGCTATGGTTAATGCAGCTTAAATGGCAGAAGAGGATAAAAAGGGAGATATATGCAAATGAAGCAGTATAGCAATAGTGTAGTGGGCACAGCCTTCGCCTTACGAGCAGTCATTCCTGGTTCAATTTCCACTGCAGTACATTCCATTTTCCATGTCAAATCATGTTATGACCAATATTTTTAGTTGCATAACCTACTAAATAACATATATTTGTGAAATGGAGTACTGCATTAAATGCAGATGTGAAGTATCAGTGTCATAATGTTGCAAAGTCCACAGATAATCACAGTAATCAGGGATACAAATGGAAGGTAAAATGTGTAATGAATGATAACTCCATGCAGCTTCCAAATCCACCACCTCCCCAAGAACCGTTAGACATCACTGTCTAAATTAGTGCAGTGGTAAGTGGGAGTAAGCAAGTGTAAGCACTATTAAGCTGTAATAAGTGGGAGTAAGCAATGTGCGCACATGTTAAGCAATATTGAAGCTAACTTTCTGTAAGCATCATTAACCGGAGGTTAGCAGTTCTTACCCTCATGAAAACCTGTGGAAACCAGCTTACAAGTGCTCAGAAGTGCCTTAATTACTCTGTAGCCAATGGCTCTTGTTCTGCCCAGCAACAAAATAAACAGCCTTGCAGGTCTTGTACCCAGGACCCTATACACTATAGTCACAGTAGTTAACATACAAGCCATTACAGCAGTACATAAGAATGTGGTATCACCAAACAAATCCTCACTGTTATAAAATCCAGCTGAACATGTAAAAGGAATCAGTATACAGTCATATGTTTCCCACAAATGGACTGATTAATGGAACAAGTAAGCCCAGATGTGAGGTGTAAATGCAATAGAGTGTTGAAGTCCCTATTAAACAAAAGGACCCAATACAGTGTATGTACACATGAATCATGGATACCATACATATATATAAGATGTAATGAATAATAAATCAATGCCAAAAAGCAAATATAATGCAAAGTAAATATTAAGCAACAATAAGCATTCCACAGGCCAGATTAGTTGGTGTAAGCAATGTGCAGGCCAGCTAACTCAATTTGCCCAGTGGTATACCCCTTTAAACAAGGCCAACCTTAGGTAAGCAGGTTTTCCCATAGCTTAGCCATTTCAAAACTGGCCAATCAAGGCAAAGTGTGGGAATTCGGCCCTACTTAAACCCAACAGGTGGGAATACATCTCATAACTGGTTGTAGCTTCCCCTTGCAGGCACCATGTCAGAAAGGGGAGAGGGAGTGCGCTTTTGGGTGTAGTGCTGGGGCATCCAGGAGTCCAGAGTCATGGCAGGACTCCTTGTCAAAGACGATGAGCAGAGACTGCTACAGGGCCAGTGCCAGGGTTACCAATATAAGGCAGAAGCCTGGGACCATCCCGCCCGTGACCTCACTGGTGCCACTAGCATACCCCGAACTGGTGAGCAGGTCAGGCATCACTATGCTGACCTGAATCTGTGTAAGGGGGATCTCTTGGATTAGTGGATCCAAGAGGTAGGAAGGCAGGTGTTGTACCAGCTGTGTGTAAGTATCACCCCAATACCTGTTTAATAATTGCCAGCTCATGTATATTATGGATGGGTATGGCTAAATATTCCTCTTATATCCTTCACAGCAGCAAGTGAGTGGGCCGTGCACCAGGATGTCCATGGATGGCACCTGCAGAGGTTGTGACACGAGGCAGGTTAGTAATACTCTTGCATGTACTGTCATAGGAAATAAATCTAAAAGCATTAGTAAGTTAATTGCTAGTAAAAAACCTGTATTGTTTAAGGCAAGTGCTGCATACACCAGAGAATATGGCAGGAAAAGTCTTTAGTTTGTATATAAATAAAAGCATAATAGCCTGACAATAAAGGTCTAACTGCTGGACTGCATGTGTATACTCTGGTATCATATGGTAATGTAGATTTGCAATCACTTAATAGTACTGTTATATTAAGCGTTGTTACCCACACTGTGCAATATAAATAGAATGTGTAGGAATGTCTGTACATGATTGGTGTAATCCACAGAGGTCATTTAGTACAACTGAGAGACATAGACAGAAAACAGTGAAAAAACAGACAACAAAATCTAAATAACACATGCAACTGAGACGTGAACTGTTGTATTTTTAGCACACACAGTCATGGTTCGAATCCTGGGAGTGGTAGTAGTCTGCATACAGAATCATACCCCACAACTGTACAGATATGTCCAGAATGTCCAGTAAATTGGCCCATATCTGCTGCCTGTCACTCTGTCCCCCTGGGAAATCAGTGGGATGATCCTAGATGTATAGACAGCAAACAAGAAATACAACTGATTGGCACACATCTATAAGAACAAACCTGTCACTCTAGCAACTCCAAAAACTTTCAGTGAAGTGATACGAATCCATATATAATTATATATACATAACACATATATATAGATAGATGGGTCCCAGTCAGAAGATCGACCCAACGGAATGTTGAACTTCATGTGGTCGAGACCACATAATCAACTTTACAAAATGTCAAAGCATTTGAATGGAGATCATGGTACAGTGATGATCTCGGAATTTACCCTCTGCCCCATTGTAGTGAAATCTCAGAGTTGGTATATAATATGTATCAGGTGTGGGGGCACAGCCCCCTTACATGAGGAGTACAAAACATGGGTTTTTGCTGTTTTCCATCATTCGAATCTTCAAAAAGTTGATTGTATGGTCTTGACCATATAAAGTTTGAGTTTCCATTGAGTCAATTTTCTGAATGGAATCTAGATAGATAAATTGATATATGCGTATATGTATCTATCCATATTCTATATCTATATCTATCTATATATATTTATTCTGCCGTAAAGCAGTAATGGGTAATTCTTAGGTTTTTACTTTTATCTGCACAGATACAGAAGAAAGCCTGGTATGCAAGTGTTGCACTGCTTATGATGGTTAAAGGCCTTTATCATGTATTACATTAAGCTCAATCTACACACTGTATTTCAGAAAAAATTCAGACTGAAAGCTTCTATCCAATGCAACACATCTGTCTAATAACCTATGTGATTTATACAAGTTAAACTATATAATAAAAAAGAAAAAAAAGCTAAAACAAGTTGCTGGAATGATCTTATGAAAGTATTCTGACTTGTTTAGCAGTTTGAGTTGTCTAAAACGACAGTAGTATATTGTACTGTCGTGAGGGACAGTTCATCATTAAGCATATATATATATATATATATATATATATATATATATATATATATATATATACATATATATATATTTATACACACACACATACAACATATACATACTGCGTCTATATCATATTATCGTACGATGTAAATAGCGAATGCTATTTCCTTGTACTGATAATATGTCGAACAAGTGGAACAGCAATTTTTTTCCCAGGGAAAAAATTTGCTGCTCCGTAAAAAAAAAAAAATAAACACAAATTTAAGTAGGGGGCTGTGCTCCCTACACCCTCTCTACTTAAATATTCCAACTCCGAGATTGCACCAGAGTAGAGGAAATGGCAAAGTCCTGAAGACGACCCATCAAATTTTTTCCCTGGGAAAAAATCCGATGTTCCATGACTTCGCTATTTTGCCATTTTTGACAGTATCAGATCAACTAAATAGCATTCGCTATTTAGTCTATTTGATAGTGTCATATAGACCCTACATATTTATACACCTAAGAAGAGTTTAGTAATTGCACATGGGAAGATGATTAATTAGACTTGGTCCATGGTGCAGTAATGAATGGTTGACCCAGTAATGCTAAATTGCCACACGCAGGCACTTGTGTATACTTTCCAGACTGAGATGAACTTTGCTGTGTTCAAGCTTTTTATTTAAAAGAGATGTAGTCATTATTTCTACTTTGTTGCATGAGATCATGCAAAGTGAAATTCATGAGTCATATTTGCATGAGATCATGCAAAGTGAAATTCATGAGTCATATCCTGGTGTGACCAAACATTAAGAAAGCATGCTACATTCTTTAGGAGCATAAGCCTTATGAGTTTGAAGAAATTGTGCAGAAATTTGAAGTCTCTATTGTCTTCAGGAATAAAAATCAAAATGAAAGAATTGTATTGTATGAAATACCCTTCAATGGATAGAAGTAGAAATGGATTTGTTTTAATACAAAAATCCATGATATTTATTATATTACTATTAATTTCCAGATGTCATACACATGGGTGAAAACCACAAGTTAGTGATGTAACAATGATGAGCGTTGGCATTGACAGACATGGTAATTTTTTGAGGCAATGTGAATTTCAGCACACTACTTTGAATGTTATGTACCACACAGCTATGTTCAAATGGAACAAATTGCTACGTCAATTAGACCTCCTTTCAAAGTTGTGGTAATTCAGAAAACTCAGATTTGATATCAATTAATCTCAGAATAAAAGCACCAAATGTTAGTCTGTCAGACTCTCACAGGCACAGTTGCTGAAATGCAAATTTCTTAAGCCTGTACCATGTACTTTATAATCACTGTAAGGTCCAAACAGTAACAAAAGTGCTACTGAACTATTGAACTATTACAGAAAAAAGGAAAATGAAATTTTGCTACAATAAATCATCCAAAATCTCCATGTGTTACTAAGAAAGGGAAAGAGAACGAATGTTGATTTTGGTATGTCCCAGAAAAGCAATGTACCTGGAACAGTGATAGGTCCAGCAGAAGCGCTTAGCTCATACTTAATTCAAGGTCCTGAACTACAAATATGTAGAAGAAACTGAAAACACTTGATTAAACAAACAGGTCCAAGAAAAGCTCATTTGTCTATGCATCAAGATTCAAGTGAATTATGTACATATCAGAGCTAAAGGAGTCATCAGCATGTATTCCTCAGCTCACTGTAAAAATTCTCTTTTGAGGAAGGCTGATGCTTGTAAAGTTGATTCAAAGCTACAATCTGCTATAAAAGGCCATGATCAGCTTTCTGTTTACCTAATGCAAATATATATATCGAAAACATGGATAAAATAAAGTTACTGCACATAGTTTATGCATTTCTAGTATGCGCTTTGAATCAATTAGTCGAAATGCTTTGGTTATGTAAACGGCACACACAGCATACTGATAGTGTATTGCATAGCTAGAAATATTGCATGCAATTTGCTTATATATGCATAATCTATCTTCTTCTCCTTACACAGTAAAGGGTGTGTTACATACAGCTGTATATGTGAAGTATTTAACAATTAAGCAGTAGTTGTGACTTCAAGGGGAGTTACAACAAGTACAAATATGACTCTCTCATTGTCCATGTTGGTGTGAATGACCTAAGATGTACTTCCCTAGACTACATGAAAAGAGACATGGAGGGGCTCTCTGATCTTGTAGCCCAGGCAGGTATGACCCTAGCCCTGAGCATCATCCTGCCATCACTCAGAATGATACCACAGTACAAGGACAAAATGACTGACTTCAACAACTGGTTAAACTTCTGGTCTCATTCTAAGGGAATCCAGTATCTGTCTGCCTAGGATGACATGATCGACAGACCACGATGCTTTGCTAGAGATGGCCTGCACATGTTGCCCTTGGAATTCCGGATACTGGCTAAGGCTCTTGCCAGCGCTATAGTGCCTATTTTAGGCAAGGTTCAAATGACAAATTCACCACTGTAACAAGTACAAGCAAGCAAAATCTGAGGGTAATGCTACTCAATGCTAGAAGTCTAAACCTCAAAATGCACTCACTCGAGGCACTCCTTAAAGTGGAGAACATCGACATCTGTGCAGTGACAGAGACCTGGTTCAAGGCTCCTGAGAGCACCCCTGCATTACCAGGCTATGTCATACCATACCTTTCGGCCACCTAACCTTAACTGTAACACTAAAGGCAGAGGCATGTCCATATTCATTAAGGATATCCACACCTCCAGGCTAGTTGCTCAGCATAATGCAGCCGAGATTATCTAAGTGCAACTAACTCTGGGCAAGACTGCAATCCAAATTGTAGCTTGCTACAGATCCCCCACCATGTTGCAGAATTCCCACTCCTCATTTCTTGATACAGTGGAAAATATTAGGGTACAACCCAACACCCTAATAATGGGAAACTTCAACTACCTCACCATTAACTGGGAAAACTCCTCATGTACCAACTCTTTTGCTCAACGTTTTCTGGAATTCATAAATTCCAGTGCCTTGGATCATCTTATCCACACCCCCACCAGGGGCAGCAATATCCTAGACCTGGTCATTACCAACATGGGCGACCAGTGCTCCACACCAGAGATCAATTCTTCATTGGTCAGATCCAACCACAAACTAATCACCCTAGACATCCAAATCCCACCCCCATTAGGGAAACCACCGTAAAATATTTCTCCAAAGCCAACTTCACGCTTCTCAAGACAGAAGTGGAAAACTTCATGACACTGACGCAGACGGACAATAGAGGTACGACTGTTGAATCCTACACAAATGCACTTTATAAGTACTTACATGAGTGCATGGATCGTGCTATCCCTAACAGAACCAAGATGCTATCCTCCAAAAAAGGAAGCCAATCTGGTGGCCCCCTGCCATAAATAAACTCTACAACGGAAGAAAGAAACTGTTGCTAAAAAGAGTAAAATCTCATGATTGGAGGAACTCCCTGGTCAGCCTCAGTAAGAAGCTGAGATCCCTCATAAAATCCTTCAAAGCTAGTTATAAAAACAAAATTGTCACTGATTCTAAAGACAACCACAAAGCATTCTATAGCTATGTCAAAAATCTTAATAGCAACACCCAGATCTGCTCTGAGTTACAGCACAATGGCACTAAATATACAGAACAAACTATTTCCAACATCCTGGCAGATAGATTCAGTGCTAACTTTACCCCCCTCTCACCCCCTAAAGGACCCATCTCTATACAGGAAGAATGCAAAGTTCCTGTAATCATGGCTGCACAGGTAAAAACCACACTCTCCAAATCCAAGAACACAACATCCATGGGAACTGATAACATCTCAGGCTGCGTTCTACACAAACTACAGAATGAACTGGCACCCCACCTAAGTACCATGTTCAATCATAGCCTCACCTCAGGCTTTGTGCCCACTGAATGATGCACAGCAATGGTTATCCCACTCCACAAAGGGGGAGCCACCACAAACCCCAGGAACTACTGCCCCATTAGCCTGATGAGCCTGGTCTGCAAGGCCATGGAACATATCATCATGGAACTTATAAAAAAGACATTGGTAATCTCCAAACTCTGGACCCCACCCAGTTCGGGTTTGTAAAAGGCAGATCATGTCTCCTAAACCTGATAGAAGTCTTTAAAGCAGTCACCAAAGCTGTAGACGAGGTTAAGGTGGTTCACACAGCCTAGCTATATCTCGCCAAGGCTTTCAACACTATCCCCCACTCTGGAATTATAAATAAACTCACTAAACTAGGTATAAAACCCTATGTCACAAGATGGGTTGCCAACTGGCTCACTGACAGAACCCATACTCTGAAAGTAGCAGACTCCAAATCCGACGTCAGCCAAGTGAGAAGTGGAGTACCACAGGGTTCAGTTCTGGGTCCTCTCCTGTTTGGTATCTACTTCTCTGAAGTACAGGCTAACACAGAAGGTCTTTGGCTAATGAAGTTTGCAGATGACTGCACACTAGGAGCCATAATCGAAACTCCTAATGATGTGGACATCCTACAAAAGGGCCTCACTGAGACAGATGCCTGGTGTCAAAGCTATGGCCTCAAGCTCAATGCCAAAAAGTGCATTGTCATCCCCTTTGGTAAAAAC